>NW_009644955.1:0-1135 GCF_000690535.1 Cariama cristata | reverse complement strand
CTTTATAAGGGGGGGGGGGAACTGAGTGTGTGGTTTTTATCTACAAAATTCGCCTTTACCTGTTGTTGAACAATGGGGGCTACCCAATCCTGCTTGTTCTCAGAAGTACCACCTTCCAGACAAGTTTGTGGTACCCTCTCGTGAAGCCCAAGAGGGCAATGTCAGCTCAGTGCTGCAACATGGGGCTTCTTTGGGGGATATCTGAGTGCTAGGTGGTCTCAGTTCCTGCTATACGTTATAAGTAAAAAGTAGTGGGGAGCCGAGAGTGATGGTAAGCATGAAAAGAGATTTTTTTTTCTCATTTTATGTAAACATGTGGAGTATGTTTTATGCACGTGTATATACGTTCATGGTCTGCAATTTTATGTTGTGCACTTTTTTGAAATTCTGTAGAACTCAACAAGGAGAAAACTGATATGATTAGACATTTTTTAACATTTGTATGGAAATTTAATTTAAAAACTACAGAATTTAATACAGGCTGCTGTTTCTACTACAAATAATGAAATAATACGTAAGCATAGTAAAAAAAAAGACATTTCTCTTCCAGAGGAGTATTAGAGGATGGCCTTAAAAACTACAAAGAAAACTTAACTCTGTGCTGACTCTGTGAGTCTTTTCTATCATTGTTTGCAAGATCGAGCCTTAGACATCTCCGTATACAAATTAACACAAAGACGTTTTCCAGACTCAAAGCTTTACCACATCCCTAGGAGAGAAGGAATCCAGCAATTCCTTCAGCTAGCAGTATGGCACAGACTGCTGTATGCCATAAAGAGTGAATAAACTAGGTCGTGGTGAGAACTGTTGAAAAATGTTTGAAAAAGTTCAAACCTATTGGTTTGAAAGATTTGCGTATTATAGAACATGCTTTGGGATTGAGCCTCTTTTGAGGTAGTAACGCTCTGAAGAAATAGGGTGTGTTCTTGGTATTTTCAAGCCTGACCATCCCTGAAGTCAGTACTTTGGTCCCGTGTTTGGAAGGAGGACTAACTGGGCTGTGTAACTTCTATGTAAAGAGGCCAGCACTGATAACTGCTATGCAAGAAAACCTCCATAATAGATGCTTACACAAGCAATTTTCCTGACAAATAGGTAAAAGGCTTAGGCAGATATTTGGTATTTTCACTGTATT
>NW_009644954.1:0-1118 GCF_000690535.1 Cariama cristata | reverse complement strand
ATCAATAGTCAGGAAAAACAAAGTTTGTTGGACTGAGAAAAGTGATAAAACAGCGAAAAGAAAGAGAAAAATTACTCCAGAGAAGCAAAAATTGGAAGCTCTGCTGCAAAAGAAGAAAAAGAAACGGAATAGCTCAGCTTGAAGGCAGCTACTTTCTCTCCTGAATAAAAAGTAAATGCTGGTGTTGCTGTAGTTTTTATAAGGATGTAAACCTCTGACAGGACATATACCTCTGACCTGATCTGTTGTTTAAAAGTAATGAATGTTTTTACCCTAATAAATTGACTGATCATTCTGGGAAGTTGCAAAAGAGATGGCAACTTTTCCTAAGTGAATGAGGCAAAACCAAATTCATAATATGTAATGTTTCTATTTTTCTATTAACAACAGCATACATTTTTTAACTCGCTCTGAAAAAGCCAGCTAAAATGATAAAAATAGCTGCATCTGTCTCACTTAAATGCATATTAAAAACATGCAGAGTTTTTCATTTTAGTGTTGGAAAAGTTACTGTTCATTTGACTCAAAATATGATCTGCCTTTGCCATGCATTACCTTTCCTACTGTAAGAAGGCACATGTTAAAATTACTTAAAGTATGATGATCACATTCCATTCATACATTCAAAGAAAATCGTACTTTCTAGTTCTTCACGTGGACTTACGAGTTTATAAGCAAAATTTTTGGGTTTTTTACTGTGTCCATACTTCATGCATTTAATTTTTTTTTAAAGTCTTTGCACCCGTGGTTCACATGAGTGAAATCTTTTGTTCAGAATATGATACATATTTTTAGGCGGAAGAGTTTATATCAATAAGGTTTTACCTTTTCTTCCCCCTTCCCATAGTATTTTTTCAAGTCCTTGATCGGAGCCGTATTGTTAGAAAAAAAAAATTATCTAACATTTGAAATTTTTGTCATGCTGATAAAATGTCACCCATCTGTTTTACACTTAAACAAAAAGTGAATTCCTGACCTTCTCAATCAGTGGGAACAGGATCGTATCCTAATTCTTATTACAAATATACAGTGGGAAAAACAAAGTTGAGCTGGAGAGAACAAGGTCAAATAGCTGTACTAAATGTGCTCTTCATTTCTTTTGAAGTCAGGCATTTTAA
>NW_009644953.1:0-1118 GCF_000690535.1 Cariama cristata | reverse complement strand
TGGTATCTTCTCTCTTTTTTTTTTTTTTTAGTTTAATCAAGATATTTTAGTTGTTAATCCTGCTGTAAATTATCATATGCCCATAGTTTTGCCCCTCACTCTGCATGCCTTATAATCTCAGTTTACTTAAGTGACATTTTGGTAGCTTCTTAGTCCAGGTCTTTCAATAGAATATAAAATTTCCTTTTATCATTTCTACTTCTGACTATTTGCATGTTGTCATCTGATTTTGAAGCTCTCCAGCATTGTTCTCAAGGTTATAACAACCACAGAGGACAGTCTGTTGAAGGTCATCAAAAACCTATGTAAGCTAACCTAGTCTCATGACTTCAGGCCTCATTACATGATTTTGCAGTGATTAATAGATTAATACAGTTCTTTGCAGGGTCAAGATGCATCTACAATGAAATAATTGTAACTTACTTAGGACAGTAACTTTCTGTCATGTTCAAAAGCTCAAATTACAAAACTGAATACAATGAAGTATTATTTCTTTTTATTGCCTATAGAAGTATTGGTAGTCAAGCACAATTGAATGCAAAATAGAGACGTTCTTTGTAAATAATTTCTTTTCACCATAATTAATCAGGTTAAATTAATTCCAAAGTGCCTTATCTGAGAAGACACAAGGACAACAGGTTATGAATTTATATGAGTGAATCTGAACCTTACTTAAAGAAACAAAACCAAATCCAATATGGTATATCTGTTTCACAGGAGACCTTTGGAATTATTCATAAGAAGTTTATTGACTATTTTGAGGATACATAAAGTATGGAAGGTGCTGGCCTTTTAATAGACTCAGAAAAATCCCAAACATCATTTTCTGGATCTTTGTGAAGTACTGGCTTCTCTCTTTGTCTCTTCTTTTCTGTTCTCATTGTTACATCTACCCTTTTCACTTCCATCAACAAATAAAACTTCTCAGAAAGCCTAGATGCAAAGTGGCATGGAAATCCTACAAAAAAAAAGTCCGATTTGGAACTCAAGTGTAGGTTTCCAGCATCAAGAAATTCAAACTAGTATGGCTAAATCCATCCCCACTCCTCCTCAAAAAGTAGCCGTAGACAGCAATCTTGCATAGACAAAAGGAAACTGAATGACGGAATACATTTTTC
>NW_009644952.1:0-1128 GCF_000690535.1 Cariama cristata | reverse complement strand
GGGTGCCTTGGCCCATGTAGCCCAACGAGGACAGCTGTGGCTCCGTGACGCTTCTGGACCATGCGTGGGTGTTGGATGGCAGAGTGCTGATGGGCACGAACCTAAACCGTACCAGGGAGCTATCGTGTGAACACTCTGGACGTTCATGGGTGGTGTTTGAGCCCAGGCCAGGGCCCTGTTTGGGTTGCTAGTGTTGACGTAGCCCATGGGTCTCCAATCTGTAGTCAGTACACTTGTGTTTTGTAATGATTCTGTGCTTGGACCGTGCAGTAAGGACAGGCTGCTAGATGGGAATTTCAGATCCATCTTTGAAATTCATCACTTTTGCAACTTCAATTCAAATTCTTAATATTGCTCTAATATAGCTTTTTTGTGATATAATTTGCCTCAGCCTCAATTTAGGGTTGAAGGACATTAGCCCAGTAAAATCCTGGAGGAACAAAAAAAAAACACCTAGTCTTTTTCTTCATCATTTTTCGTAAGTGAGGTAATTAGCAGGGATTTAGAGTAGGTAATTTTACCCTTGGCAATAAATCGGCAATCATTTGTGATGAGGCAAATAATAGACATTCAAGCTGGGCAGAGAACAGCTGAAGTAGAACCTCAAGAGATTATCAAAGAAACCTGCTGATGTGCAGGTTTCTGACTTTCCGGTGTCGGCATTAAGCAGCACTATTCGGGTTAAACAAACCTTTTTCTGTGTGGAATAAAGCTTTGCTTCTGAAGGCCTTTCTGTACCCGGTAAGCAAGACATGAGAATTTGTGCAGACAGATATAAAGCCATGTGGCTGATCAGCATGCTTGGATATTAACCACCCTCCAGCCCCCCAAGTTTGTCTGGTTGCAGCAACAAATCAATTTATGACGCAGTTATAAAAGCACAAAGCACAGGGTATACAGACCAGGCACTCATTGTTGTCACATATAAAGAGGGGGTAAACAAAGCAACAGCCTAATGAAGCAGTGATTACAGCTCTTCCCCTGGGATCTGGAGCCCAAACCTGGGTGGTCACAGGTGCTAACGGTGTGTGCTCTGCGGCATGGTCACAAGAGGCCAAGCAACATCTTGGGGGGCTGCCTTTGTTCTCGGACAACAGAGGAGCGAAGACTTTAAACAACACAATGCAA
>NW_009644951.1:0-1130 GCF_000690535.1 Cariama cristata | reverse complement strand
AGCGCCGGCCCAGCCTGAAACGGTGACATCTCACACGGTCTTTAGGAAACCCTATGTGTCAAAGTCCTTCCTGCACCCCCATCAATGGGTGTCCAGCGCCCTTCTGAGCCTGCAGTACATCACCCCACCAAGTCAACAGAGTGTTTAACTGGTTAGTTCTCCTTCTCTTATAGGCTGATCAAAGTAATTTCATATTTAAGGCATTGGTGATAGTGGCTAAGAAAGGGATCTTTAGCTGGAAGACTTCTGTATGTACAGTTCAATTGTAAAATTTGGAAATAAGTATCCATGTCTGTTGGGAGGATTCTAGAAGGGAATTTCTTGTAAGAAGTAATATAAAATCAGTTGTGTTCTGTTGTGTAAAAGAACAGCCAAAACTGCCAAATACATAGATGATGTTGCCAGCCTGTTGAAAGACGTTACCTCCTTTTTATAAATGGATGACCAGTCAGGGCCACTGCATTTTGTTTCCTGCAGAGCCACCTACCTGCTCTTCTGTTAATGTAGGCACATCCTCCCGGGCCACATCCTGACATTGGCATCGTGGTAGGTGAGGAACAAACGGTTCAAGCACAGACGGAGTCAGTCCTGTGCAAAGCAAAGCCTTCGGTTTGCCTGTGTTGTACTAGCACAGCGGGGAGCTGCTTTCACCCTCCTGGCGTTCAGAGGCACCTTGGCACTCGGTGGCCTGGACTTACCCGCTTGTGACAGGATGTGCTTGGCAATGTGAAGCATCTGTGTCTGGATTGCTGTGCCCTTCTTCCCCAGTGCCAGGCTGCTGATGCTGGGTGGAACTCCTGATGATCACCAGGCCTTCTCCTTGCCCATTTTTAGCCCCACTGCTGCACAGGATACTGAGCAAGATGGACCTTTGGTCTGATTCAGTGTGATCATTCTTGCAGATCATCAGCACCTTCTCCTGTGGTACCTGATGCTCTTAAAATCAATTGGTTGAGCTTTAGTCTTGGGGAGTTGAAATTGGACTAATCACACCATGCAGAGGCTTCAGGCTGATGTGGTGTCAAATGAAATAAAACATCTTGTGTTTCTTCTTCTGACGAATCCCCTTTGGACGGAGGAATCCCCTTCGGACGAGGGGACTGAGGGCACCCTCAGTCAGTTTGCAGATG
>NW_009644950.1:0-1116 GCF_000690535.1 Cariama cristata | reverse complement strand
TTCAGCAGTAATTTTTAAGTTTTACAACCCCTGTATTTTGAGTTCAAGAGAAAAACAGATTGAAGTAATCCAATTACATTTTAGGGGAGATTACAACTTTTTTTAGGAAAAGTTATATACATATGAGTGAAATAAAAGAACCCAAGTGACAAAAGCAAGGCAGAAAAGTCAGTCTGTGGGATGGCATTATTAGAAGATGTTTCCTGGAGCGGTGGTCTCCGAGCAATAGGCCGTGTAATGCCATCAGTGCATTATTTACAGCTCCTTGCACACTGGTCTGACCAGATTTTTTAAACTGTGTTTTCCTAAGGCAGTAGAGCTGTTATTACTATGACTACTGTTACTAGTCTCTTTTAGTATTTCTTGTGGCATCTGTAATATGGCAAATGCTTTGTACAAGGAGATGCCCTTGCTCTGCTCAGAGTACTTTTGTCCTTTACATAGAAGGTAAGTGAAGTTATTGCAAAAGAAATTAAAGGATCAATAATTACTTGAATTGTTCAAATTTTTCAATAATAATAAAAAGTTTATTCAATACTAATTTTCAACTATATAATCTTAAAATACTTCCATTATTCTGCAAAGTCTTGTGATGGTATATTTCCTTCCTCAATTCCTGACGTATCAAAGAGTCTAAAGAATAAGCAAAGTGACGTTTTCTCTTAGCTGTTCCAAACCTCATTTACTCTTTCGGTATGTGACATACAGTTGTCATTGGTATTGTTTGACAAAGAAAACAACTTTGTAAAAGTAGTCCTTCTAGTTAGACAAACTGTTTCTATGAATTCTTTTTATTAGCACTAGAGATTATCAGTCACCTCAAAATAATGAGGAGCTAAAAGATAAAATTTGCTTGGCATCATGACCCAGAAGAAAAACTTAAGTGAAATTTGTGTGTTTGAATGGAAGGAAGTAACAGGTAGACTTATTACTGTTAAACTACTCGATGCAAAATGACTATTTTCTGTCCTGAGAGCCTTGCTTTCTGAAATAAACAGAACACATGGTCTTATATCAGCAGTCAAGGTATGGAAAGGGGACAAGAAAAACCTTTTACAGATGTACAAATAAACTTGGTTAGCATAGCTCAATTTTCTTTTAAATGTAGTTAGAATA
>NW_009644949.1:0-1130 GCF_000690535.1 Cariama cristata | reverse complement strand
GATAGAGCAAATACACACATTTGTGCATGCAAAGGAAATTACTTACATAAGAGGTGAGCGTGCCTGAGTCCGTGGTTCTAAATGTAAGTGTGCACATCTGTCACGAGTGAGTCTGAGCTTGTGTCTGAGTACAGAACAGAGTTGTTTGGTCAAGGTTGTGAAGAACATCTGTTTTAATGACAGTAATCAGTAGTAGAACAACGCTGAGATCTCTCTATTTCTTGCATTGCCTAGGCTATAATCCAAGGGCCTTTTCCCCGTTTTTATTTATTCAGACTGAGTGGCTTAGCAGAAGAGTTGTCCTTCAGAAAAAATTGAATTTAAATAGTTCCCAAAATAGATCATTTGGGCCTTAGTTTATCAGAAGCTGGTAATTGTTTGTGTAAGTATCCTTAAAATAAAAGTGAAGCAAAACCAAACTGGGAAATCTTCTCTCTCTTACGCTGTTTTACATTTGCTGTTCAATACCTGGCTTTAAAAGAAAACTCTCCTGTGGGATGAAAATTTTTAGTTAGCTCTTAGGTCCTGGATGACAGCTATAAAATAATATAGCATGACTGACTTTTTTTTTTTAAATCCTGATTCTATTGGCTGTTTTTAGATATACGGGATAGTGCTTTATCTTACAAAGGGCTGTACTATAGAATAGTGCAAGTATCACTGCTGTTGCTGTTAAAATGAGCGGGGAAATAGATGGATATGTATTTGCTTAGCTCTGTTTTAACCTCAGCCAATTAAAAAATATCTTTTGATAAGAATCAACTGTTTTGAGAATGTATTCAGATGTTTTTTCACAAAACTAGCGATTGATCTGTTTGCAAAACTTGTAACACTAAGCACCGGTTACTACAAAACTTTGTTACTCGAATCGTTACCCCTGGGCTGTGAAGCCTGGCAGAACCAAGGTACCTAGCCGAGAGGTGAAAAATTCCTGAATTTTTAGTAGGCTGGAATTTAATTCTAGAACAGTCCAGCACGCACTTAAAAACCACCATGCTTGCTGCCGAAGTGATACACCGAAAGTTCAGGTATGTTTGTGTGACTCCATACACATTGAAAAAATTTATCCGAGTCGTGGGAAAAGACGGCAACTTCTGTAAAACGCACGAAAAAGCAGTCCGTAAGCCCCC
>NW_009644948.1:0-1112 GCF_000690535.1 Cariama cristata | reverse complement strand
ATATGTGTGGCTCTTGTTTTATGCTGGCGTCAAGAGGAGTATTGCATTGCCTTGCTTGAAAAGGAGTGTAAAGTTGGTTGCAGCTGGCAGAATCAGGCCACATCCTCTCTGTGTTGTGCTGGAAGTGTGGCACAGGCACACATCTGAGACAGGCTTGCCATGCGCAGCACGGGATGCTAGTTGACCTCTTCTTGGTTTGAATGATTCTTTCTTTTTCCAGGTTGACAAGCGGGAGCATCACAGCTGAGGGGATGACTAATTTGGTCCAGGCTTCATCACAGTGCCTCCGGCTTGAGGAAATAAAGTGAGTGTGTTGTGGCAATGACCCTCAAATCAACCACTCATTCCCTGGGGGCCTGGAGTACTAATGAGAAGGAATCTGTGTGCAGCTTGCAGGACAATCGGATACGGGATCTGGAGGTGAAGGGGGTGATGGACCTGTTTTCCAGAATGGAAAAACTGAAGAAAATAGAGTGAGTAAAAATGGCTTAAACCTATTAAAAATGGTAGCCGCTATGAAGCCAAGCATAGCATCAGAGAGAGTTTAAATCCTCATCAGAGCAGAGTTGCTGGATGTCTCCATAAGGTGACCCTCACTCTTAGAGATGCCAGTGGGGGACATGTGGGGCACTAAGCTGAGGCACAGACATTTAAGTGCAGGCAGGGCTGTGCTGGAGGCCTGGCTCAGTTTGAGATAGACTAAGCCTCACAGTTCTTACCCAGGTGTTTTAAAATTAGCTCAAGGGAGTCCTGGCACCACTGACACCTCTCCAGGAATTACAATGCATGTGCTCAGCTTGGTACCTGGCATGACTTTTTCCTCTTCTACCTCCTCGCCTCTCTTCCACTTGGTCATGCTCAGACTGAGATGCCTGACCTCTGCATAAGAGAGGGTGGCTCCAGCCCTGTCTTCCCAGGCTTTTTGTTAGCCCTTTTCTCTTCTACTCCTTCTAATACTCCTGGCAGAGCGCTGAATGAGAGGGCCTGACTGGTAGGAAAACTCCCAACAGGGATCTGCATCTTTTTAGGTGGAGAGAACCAGCCTGACTTGTGAAGGGATTTAAAGCCTTTGAAAAGGTAGCAGGGACACTTTAAGCAGCAGCAGGCAGAGC
>NW_009644947.1:0-1133 GCF_000690535.1 Cariama cristata | reverse complement strand
ATTCCTGCTATCTCTCTTCTGTAAGGAATGTTTATTTCAGTCCCTTCCCTTCCACCAGCACAGGCATGCACAGTTAACTAATTTGGGAGTGGAAAACTAAATCTTCACCAAACAAGACCAGTTTTCTGCAAAGCACAATCACAGTACTGCATATGCGTCAGTGTCAGATCAGCATTAGGTTGGAAACTTCGGATCGCAGATGGCTGGGTTTTGCCTTCAGCTTCCTAGGAAGTATAGCCTGAGTTCTTACTGGTTTGTGTATTTTATAGTCCACCTGTATTTCAGTAAAACTAAACCCCATTTCTGTGTAGTGCTCTCCATGGTTTTAAAATGCATTAGTGAATCCCACAGATTCTCTGGTAGGATCACTAGATCTTTTTAACAGGTCATGTTTAGTACACGTGAAAGCGTATGTTCCTGATTTGCTAAGTGGACAGATTAGGCAAAGCATTACTACGAAACCTAACTGAGCTCTCTCTGGATAGTGAATGCTTAGAACAGTCTACAAAAACCCTTTAACATTAGCCTCAAGAAAACTGTTACTGCATTTGATTCAATCAGAATTCTTGTTAGTACAGCTGTTTGTCTATAAACACTTACAGGCCAAGAAATCACATACTACTGAATCATTACAAAACCTCTTCTGAAAGTACTCTGGTTGACAAAAAGCAAACAAAAGCAAAACTCAATTCTGGACTGTTTAGGGTCCTCTCAAAAAAGCCAGTATATAAAGATTAAAAAGGTTCACGTGAATGACGAAATTAAGAATTTAATTTCTGCCTTATTTTCAGCCTATTGTCAAAGAAAGCTTTCTTGCTGTTTATCAAGGACGATTTCATCCTTAAGTCTGTAGCTTTGCAACTATATTTCATCCTGATGTCAGATACTATGTGGAACATACTTTTGCCTTCCACCCATAAATTAATCAAGCTTAAGAACTGCAACAGTGTTGCATTCTCATATGTAGCTCTAGTTGGTAAAACTGAAGAAATTATTCTTGTTATCTTTTGTGTTGTTTTGTCATTTCCATAATATAACCGCAAAGATCAGAATTAGGCCAAGTGATGCAAAGAAAGTGATTTCAATCTCATATAAAAATATACCACTTATGTCTAATACATTTGCACATAGAT
>NW_009644946.1:0-1113 GCF_000690535.1 Cariama cristata | reverse complement strand
AAAATCTACATTTTGACAACATAGGAAGCTAAAAATATTGTGCCTGTAGTAATGCTGTTAAGTAGGATTTATTTGGTGGACTTTCAAAGTAACTTTACAATAAGAACTGGGTTCTTGTTGCTGAAGCTAAACTTTAAGCTGCATTAGAAGAACCTGCTGCTTTGCAGCGCTTTGAAACACTGGTTTTTTTTGAGAACAGAGAGTTGAATGAAAACTCTTAGGGGCTCTGCTAGGATAGTGCTGTAGTCTATTTCCAGTCAAATTAAATTGGCTTTTTAATCATTGATTAGACTAAGGAAACAATTTCACAGAATAGTTGAGGCTGGAAGAGGCCTCTGGAGATCATGTAGTCCAAATCCCTGCCCAAGCAGGCTCAGGTAGAACAGGTTTCCCAGGCCTCTGTTAAGTCAGGTCTTGACTATCTCTGAGGCTGGAGACTTCACAAGCAAGCTCTTCACTCCATTTAACGTCTTCTAGGGATTTTTATTTCACTCACATTGCACCTTCTAAGAATTTGAGCTGGCCCTCCACAGTTACAGTGAGTTAAATAGTTAATAGTTTTTAGTCAACTAAAGTGTTGCTCAATACAAGAATGGTTATATTTTGGCTTTTCATGAAAAGAAAAGTCAACTTCGAAGACATGACATATGATCTAAAATGAGTATCCCATTCTACAGGAATGCAAAATAGCTTTTGGATCCATAAGAAACTACTGAATTATTCTGTATCATTAGTATTATTGTCATTTTTGGTGCAATTTTAAAAGCAACCTAGTATTTTGTGGAAAAGTGGTCATGAGTTTGTATGACTTTGCTTTTAAGCTAGGAATAAGACATATCTTGTGTATCTAATCTCTCTCAAATGTTTCTTTGAGAATGCAAGTAGATATTGCTGTAAACAGACCATGGTTTGGTTAACAATTGTGTCACAAGCCTGAAAAGGTGAAGTTTGCTCAGAAGGATAAACAAACACGAGGACTTCCTACAGCAAAAGGAGTATTACTGAACCCCGCTGAGCCTGTTTTTAGACTCGATATAAAACCAAGGCACTTGGGAGTTAGAAGCCAAAGAACACTTTTTGTCTGTAATACAGATAACTTAAAAAAAAAAAAAA
>NW_009644945.1:0-1129 GCF_000690535.1 Cariama cristata | reverse complement strand
AGTTTTACGTTCAACACAGGTCTGGCTGCACCATGCTTGAAATGCGAGAATAATTGAAGTCACAGTCTCACTGCAGTGATATTAAATGTACAGCATACAATCAAGATAGAGAGCATGTGGCTGCATCACAACAGTTCAGCTAGTCTCTTCACCCTTAAAAATGCCCTGTTTTCAACATCACTAATGATACATATTCTATTTTTTACTTTGTGACTGGATTTGTCTTACTTCAGAATATTGCTATACCAGACTGTGCTCCAACAGTAACATGTAAACTCCAGACTAGGATCCCATTGTACTAGAAGCTGGACAGAGCAATGCCAGTTCCTACCCCAAAAGTCACATTTGAGTCATGGATACTGGCTGCACTTGCAATATAAAAATGGGACAAACACACAGAAACCCACTAACATCAGCACATGCTTGCCTAAGCCTAAGCCATCCCATACAAACTCCAGATGCTGGTCTTCTCAGCGTTTATGAGGACCGGTAGCAGTGGTGAGCAGGCACAGAGGGATCTGACTGATAAGAAGGTATGATGAGATAACTGCAGCAGTACCCTGGCCCCAGCTCTTTATCTCGCCCCCAAACAGCCTACCACTATGCAGAGTGCCGAGCTGCTTATAAAGTAGCAACATGAGCTACTGCAGTTCACAGTCTGTGAAAATAAATTGGCACCAGTTTTGGTTTAATTTATTTGTGTCAAACTCCAACTTCCAACAAGTCCTGTATCAGTCTACAATACCACAGGAACTCTTACAATATGTCTTTTTTGCATGTCAGAGACACAATCCTAAGAAATACAAGCACTTGGAGCCATTCAGTTAGGATACATTCAGATGGTTTAAGTTCAGAGAGAACCCATATTTTGAAGCATTGTGCTAACAGTCTTTTGCCAAGAGATAACGCTACCAAAAACTTAGTACCACTACTTCTTCACTTTCCAGTATCCAGCTTGGAATTGTAACATTACAAGTGTCTTCAGATAACGCATACTACTGTGAAAACTTGCAGTGAGTGAATGCCTCAAGTGTTTGGCTTTACCCCTATCCAGGAAATAAAATAAATAAGTACTGATGTCCTGGTGTGATTTTCTACTTTTGGCATATGTTTTACTTTTTTTTTTTTT
>NW_009644944.1:0-1123 GCF_000690535.1 Cariama cristata | reverse complement strand
TGCTGGCCGCAGCTTTCGGCCGGGGGCAGCCGGTGCCAGGCCTCGGTCTTTGCCAGCGCACCTTCGGGATAAGCCATTTCGGATTTACGTTCAGAAGTTTATACTGTCGTGCAGTTTGTGGGAGGGTTAATGGGGCGGTTTAATATAATGATCCCAGCAATCAAAACAGAGATTTTCTTAGATTAATCTAAGAACGTTCGTTCAAACTAGTTTGGGAAAGTTTTTCCTCGCTGGGTATTAAGCCAGAGGAACTGTCACTTCTGTAACCTTGTGTTATTTACAGCTGTGTACAGGCACACTCTCCCTCCCCTTCCAGCCAGCCACACTCCCGGCTGTCTCCTGTAACTTCCAGCCATGTGCTTGATGACGAGGGAGAACACAAACTAGAACCAGAAATTCAAGTCACCCATGCTGCGTACCATCTAATCTCTTAGCCAAGAGTCTTTCGTACGTTAAGCAACATCATCAAGTTGTGTGATGCATTGCTTTCTCCTTGGTCAGGAAAAACTACGCACCTATTGCAACATCCTGCGCTGTATTTTCCTGTAACGCACTCAAGTGCTAGTGCTGCGGTCGTACAGAGAAAAGGATAATTCCCTCGTGAGCACATCCCTGGCATTTGCAGCCATGTCCTCTAATGACAGTCTGTGGATGTTGTTGAACAGGACTGGGGAGAAATGTGGTGCTGGAGAGCAGCACAGACCTGATGGTTCTGGGGAAATGGGTGCTGCTACCTTCTATCCACTCAGGGAAAAAGCATTGTTATCGTGCTGATCTGCAATATAAAATAAACCCAAGAGGTTTATGCTTGCTCACATTAGAGGAAAACGCCTTGAAATTTTTCATCAAAACCTAATCTCCACTAGATTTTCCAGCAAACTTTACTGAACAGCTGCCACAGCAATGAATTTCAGTGTGGCTGCCTGCAAACTACATAAATAATCCGTCTTCATACATCCCGTAGTCTTGTCAAAAAAGATGCCTCTCAGTTGATCTGCTATAAATGGGACATCATTAGCCACTAAGTTCTGGTCTTAATTACCAGCAGGTATTAGACTTACCACCTGCTCATGGGGTCTGTTCCTGCAGCATGGCTCTATATAGACTAATTCTAATGGCCTTT
>NW_009644942.1:0-1132 GCF_000690535.1 Cariama cristata | reverse complement strand
GGAGGCAGGGGTGCCCTGTCCTCGCCGGCAGCCCAGTCGTATCCCCTCTGCGAGAGTTTATAGTGGATGTACTTCAGCACTATCTCCCGGTTATCGTAGCCTCTTCTCCCCGGATGAGCCATAATTCCCAAGAGGAAGCAGCAAGAGGAAGGGAGAGAGGAAGAAGAGGAGCAGGATGAACCCAAAAAAGTAAAAGCAGCCAATAATAACAAAATTAATAACACCAAAAATTATAATCCAGTTACTGTATCGGGCACGGTTTCATTCATGGTGCTGTGGGGGAGTTCTCAGGGTCTCGGAGGTACTTTTGTCTTCTCAGTGTTTCCTCCTCGGTTTGAGATGCACGGTATAAATAGGGATTAAAATGCTGTAAATACTTTACTTCCAGGTGCACATTTATTACTTATTATAAATTTACTTTAGGACCATTTCCTCCTCGGTGTTGAAATAAATCTTAAAAAATATTATACCGATTCAAAATCAGGTGCATTTTCCCCTAGGTGCTGAACTACCACGGACACGAAGGAGCGGACGAACGCACACCGTAAAAACTGCAATTCAATACGATTTGCTAAACAGCCTTGGATGAACGTTAATCCAACGCACTTTAAGCTAGAAACCTCAACACTGCTTTTTTTGTTAAGTTACACAAACTAAATTTCCTCTGTAAAGTACTTACTTGGACTATAAATATGTTCCTCTGTCAAGTTTCCTCTAAAAAAAAAAATAGCAACAACAAAACCCAAACATGACAAGTCTTCAGAAACGTTAAGTTCTGGCCGCTTTGATGCTTCAAGTCACCAAGGGGATGGGAAAGGGACAAAAAAAAAATATCTCTACGATTTCAAATGTTTTTTCCCAGACTCCTGTTTAACAGACATCTTCAAAGATGTGTCAAAGCTCAGAAAAATCCCGCCTCGCAGCCCGGGAAGGCGAACAACCCCAAGGAGACGGAAAATCCTGGAGACCAGATGAACCACATTTGAATCCAAGCTCTTGCAGAAGTGCTCCGTTTTTCCCTCCAGTGCAACGTACAGACATATGCATTTACGTAGTTTCATTCAGACACCGATCGCAGGAGCCCAGTGCTTCCACGCACACGCACGCACACACCAAAAAAAAAAAATAAAAA
>NW_009644941.1:0-1107 GCF_000690535.1 Cariama cristata | reverse complement strand
CTTGTTCATAATTTGAAGCATTTAAAATTGCTAAATTGATCCAAACCTTTTCCCAGGACTATTCTTTATGCTGGTTATAGCTAATGCTAAAATGTTCACAGCTGCATTTTATTCCTATCAGAATTAATAATTCCAGAGAAACACAGGAGTGACTATTTTCATACTACTACTGTGGACAGTGAAAAGACCTCTCTCCCTCTCTTCTCCCTCTAGTTTTCACCAGTACTGCATCTATGGTTTCTATGAAGACATCTCATAAGCTTTGCAGCTTTCAGCCATCAAGTCCATTAATTAACATGTTAATAAAGCATTCACTTTAGACCTGTCTTCTGTATTCCTAAGAAGTATGCTTAAAATACATTCTTTGTCCTGAAGCCAGAAGTAGAGCATGCCAAACAGTAACAAATTAAACATGGTAAAATTTTGGACAAGGGCAAGCTCCTTAACTCTGTATCATAGTGCAACCTGGAGAAAGTGAAGAATTTTTTTTTTCTCCTTCATGAAATTTTCACCTTAATTAGTTCCAATTTATTATTTGCTTTTCCAAATATCATACTGTACAATAACTTAATCTAGTTCACATTGCAGCAAATCCATGACTCACTTCCAACCCCCAGAAGCCCCTTCTCCTTGTTCTGTCTTTCCAACTTTTTCTGTTGGGCATGTGTGTGTATGCATACATCAGAGAGAAAACAGATTCAATGTAACAGAAGAAAACTGTTCAGCTTCTTATTGCCCAATTTAACATTTTTTACATGCAGCTGAACAGATGTTTACATTAATCTTGAAATAAACATTTTACACCAAAATCATATTAGCACTGCAGTAAACATTAACAAGAAAATAAACATTTGTTTCATTTTTATAACACAAAATAGATTTTTTCCATTATGCTACTTAAGCTACATTAGGCAGTTGCTGAGGACAGAGTCCTTAGGCCTGCAACGATTCTTAATTCTGAATTCCCTATTCAGTATTGCTGCACAATTCTCACTTCATAAAGGGCTCCTAGCTAATTGCTGCAAATAAAGGCCACCTTGTTGCAATATACTGTAGTCATCTGTTTCCCCTTTTGATACAGTTAAGGATGCTTCCTGAATAATAAGT
>NW_009644940.1:0-1118 GCF_000690535.1 Cariama cristata | reverse complement strand
GATCTTCAAAGGTCCCTTCCAACCTAAACAATACTATGATTCTATTATTTCCCTGAAGAGAAAAATAAACTGGTGGAAACCAAAAGCAGAAAAATAATTTGACATATTTCCTTCCTAACAGGAGAAAGTGTACTTGAATATAGTGCTTAGAAGCATAAAAACTCTTAATTTAATTTTAAAAACAAAATTAAAGGCAACACCATTCCAGTCAGCATTGAGGAACAGTAGAACAGCACACTTAGTGGAACAGGGGAAGAGAAGCTCTTTAAAAGGTCTTATGAGAGTAAACAAAAAACACCTTAGCCTATCAAACAAAAATTTAAAGGGGCTATAAGTGAATTCTTAAAAGAAAAAACAGTTTGGAGAAAGAAAAGTCAGATATCAGCACGGGGAGAAAGGCACCTGGCCATTTCCAGATGACATGGCTAAGTGGACACAACTTGAACTGGCAGGGTTTAACAGGCATTGGGGAAACAATCCACATCCCCCTCAGTAAACCACTTTCGGCTTGAATATAGGAAAGGGGTTTTCTATTTGTATAATCCAAGGAACCATAAAGAGATAAAAATAATCACATTCCGTTTGTCCTGTTGAATAAGGGATTAAAATAACTGGCAACGTTTTGTTTTAAGTCATGAACAAGAGGTGGATTCACCAGGTCACAACTGGAAAAGGAGAACTGCCAGTCCTTGATAAGCATGGCAATTACCATTCTTTTATATACAGAACAACTCTAAGGGAGTACAGCTTCCTTACACAGCAATAATAGCACATCCTTTGATTTATACAGTAGTCCTCCAGCAATACAACCAACATCCTGTTTTCATATTAAAGTACAGCTGGGCTGTCTGTCTATGGGCCTTATTTATCAGAGTTCCTACAACTGAGGGCCTTCTCATTATAAGAAACAGCATCCTCCCATTTAGCAGCATTTTATCTTCCTGGTTCTTTCCTTCTGAAAATTCTAATGTGCTGCCTACCTGATCTACAAAGTAGATAGATGTATGCTAAGTGTTTTGAAACAATGTGACTTAAGTTTACAAACATTAACTAAAAAAAGTAACACACTTCTCCCACCCAGGAAGTCATGTAAAAACACCCAAGAAAATTCAGAGAAA
>NW_009644939.1:0-1117 GCF_000690535.1 Cariama cristata | reverse complement strand
CCCCCCCGAAAGGAACTATTTTAAGACTTGACTTTGGTACTTTCCATCAACTACATGCTTATGGAACATGTTCTTTAACCAATATTAGCTTGGGCAGCTGTTTGATTTACCAGTCCAAATCCTTTGACAGCAAATTTTACTCTAATGAATGCTTTGTTTGAATTTTTAATTCTTTTCTATAATTCACTATGTTTGTTTGAATCTCTTGTCATCAGAGATATTAATGGAGCTAATTTAACCATAATTCGCTTCATTTAAGGAAGAATCCTTTTTTAACTTGACATACAGTAAACAAGTAAATAAGCATTTAATTTGTATGCTGCTTATTTTCATCTAGTTTATCTCATTTGAAGGTGAAGATTTATTAGCTTCTCTCATGTATAACTGGATAGAAAGAACATGTTCAACAATACTTATTGAGGAAAATAAGTTTTCACTTGACCACATATATTTAAAGTTACTTGAAATATAAATCTAAACATTTGATATTTATTTATGAGAACTGAAACTTTAAGTCTACTCAAAATGCCTTTGTTAGGTCCTGATATTCTAAGTTTATGTTGGCTGTTAGTGATGCATGGACAAACAGGGACTTCATCAAGTGAGCAGAGAAGGAAAATTCTATAAATCAAATATTTATACGTATGTATATGTATTCCTTCATATGTATTATAAGGGCATTTAGAATTCAGAAATTAACAAATAATTTTGAGTGATTGATTATTCATATTGTACCAGCATACAGAAAATAGAGATATAAGATTCACTTCCTAATTTTTTCAACAATTTTTCATAAGCTGTTATGACAAATTTCAGGGAAAGCATCCAAATGTTTTAGTATGTTTTAAATGAAATTGTGAAATACGTAAACCTAGACACATGTATAAAATCAGTAATTATGATATGCTGCTAAGAAAGTTAACTTCTTTTTGTTAAGAGAAAATAGTGACAATTTTAAACAGCAAGCAAATCTGTAATAATAATAATTCAATTAAGCTAGTTCTTAGTTTAATCTTTCCCTTAATAAATGCTTTTGGGTTAGTAATTGCCAATTAGAAAATTAATTAAAAAGCATTGTCTGATATTGAAATGGTCATGATCCACTGCATAAAAAAAA
>NW_009644938.1:0-1114 GCF_000690535.1 Cariama cristata | reverse complement strand
CCCCGCGCAGCGACCTCCGCACGCGTAAGCGTAAAGCAGAGCCTCCTGCCCCCTCTCTCCCCGAGATGAAGAGTGATAATAAACCCGTAATTCCCCTTTGTCAGAGGAGAGCGAAGGGAGGCTGACGTTGCTCTTTGCCTCCCCGGGATCCCCGCTGGAAGGTCCGCTTCTTGGTCCACCAAAGAGGACTAGGGTGCAAGACGTTTTCCTCAGAAAATCTTCTTTTCTTTAGAAGCTTATTTCACAACGCAGAGGAAGGAGAGGAAAAAAAAGTCTGAGATGATCTGGTTCTTTGAAATAGATGAGATTGTTTCCTTGAATATCTAATGTTGCAATTCCAGTTCGAAGTATACCCATTTCCTCTTTATTACATCATTCTGCATTTTATTTCTATGATTTTATGTTTTACTGCTGTTCCTGCGAAAATCTATATTTTCAGCGTTATAGAAAGTCTCTGAAGATCCATAAGATTATTATTTATCTGAGTTTCTGTGTCTCCGAGTGCTGTATACATTATATAATTGCTTTAAAATGTTTTCATAAATTACATTCAGAAATGTGTCATAGTAAATTACCTTTGTAATAAAATGTAAAAAATGCAAATGGCTGTTGTCTTTATTACGTTTTAAACCATTGGTTTATCTGCACTATTTCACTTGTCAGTTGCACAATATGTTGTATAAAGGGAAAGCACAGTTTGATAACAGATAGATGGAACCTCGTGTGTAATCTAGCAGGCACGTACAGTTTGGGTCATTTCCTTATCTCCCGCAGAAAAGACATTATCCCCCTCATATTTACATACTTTTCAATATTTGTCAAACAATCATAAATTATAAATTAATGAAATGTTCGACAGTCTTCAGAGATCAGACTAATGAAGACATTTACCTTTTTGGTGATTTGGGTTCTCATCTTTGTAAGTTTAATGACATTTAGACTCTCACGGTTTATTAGGCTTTATTAGATTTGTCCTTCACTCCTGCTGTCATTCAGATGTCTCTGCATAAACATCACCTGCTTCAGGTACAAGAACAAATCGACTTCTTCCCGGAAGGCTCCGAAGCAGCAGCGCCACCGCGCCTGGGCGCGGAGCGGGCGCGGAGAGGCGCGG
>NW_009644937.1:0-1116 GCF_000690535.1 Cariama cristata | reverse complement strand
CAAAGAAACAGCAGCTTTGTGCTTCTGAAGAAGTGCGTCTAAGACTCAAAGGTGTTAGATGAAGCTAGTCTGGTAAATACAATAGTATGGATACTAATAGAGCACAGTCACTGACTAGCTAAGAAGTCTCCAAAGCTAACTTCTATTGCAGACAATGATGACAAAGTGCTGACTGAAGAAGTTCTGGAAGAATTTATACTGGAAGGGATAGAGAGGAGACCATAAGCATTCAAACTTTCTTCCTCACTGTCCTTTTCTGGTTAATATCAAACTGGAATGATTGGGAGTAAAGCCTGTTATATTTGCTGCTGACCTTAAAGAATATGGGAGATGTTTTCAAGATATGAGATGAGGATAGAATGTATCCAGGTAGCTTGTGAAGAGGTATACTGGATATGTGCTTCTGTAACTGCACAACTGCCCAAAAGACTGTCTTGCACTAAGTAAGAGTATTAGCTCTTGGTGCATTGGAGGGTTAAACCAAACTCTCCTGAAAGACAAATTGGGAAAAACCTACTAAAGGAAGGTGAGCATTCTGGTGTAAATGCCACCACTATGAAGAAATATGGCCCCTTGGCAATCTGTTTGGTTATAGCAGGTTGTTTGCCATTTGAGTTTATGTAGTTTAAACAGGTTGAAGTTAACTAAAAGTCCAACATCTGTCATTCCTAGCTCATGACTGATGTAAAAATCCACTAGCAAAATTGGTTTTTGATCTAATGTGTTTCACTGGTCATCCTGCAGCTTGGAAAGTACATGAGACAAGGAGCTTGTTTAACAGCTCAGTGATTTAAAGCAATCAAATTCCTTTAGCTTTAAATCATGCAGCTGTTGAACAAGCTCTTCCTTCATTTGTCTCAAGTCCAAACTTGCATTTCATGACTTCTACATCTTGCAATGATCTTAAACTTTCAGTGAAAGTGTATATTGCAATAAGTCATTTAATTCCACTAGCCTTTTGGCATTATCTTGAGAGGAATGGGAAAGACGAAAATGTGTTTTAAAGAACCTTATGTATCTGCTAGAATAAATGTACATAATGTTGGTCTAGCATTGCAGACTTTTAATTCATTGTTTGCATCAGGTTAGATGTCTCTATGTTTCCTAAAAAAAAAA
>NW_009644936.1:0-1104 GCF_000690535.1 Cariama cristata | reverse complement strand
AGTTGCATAGGCGTGATTGCAGAACAGAAGACCACCGGCTACATCATAGTATAGTTGTGATATCTGAGAACTCTTTGGCTGGTTCTTTTAAATGCTTCAGCAGTCATCTGCAAGCATCTGAATCTTGACCTCGGTCTTGTTTATAACCTTGATGTTCTCTTGTTGTTGTTTGTCCTGAGCAGTTTATATTGTACACTGTGATAGAGGTTTTGCCATGGACATTAAGGGCTTTAACTATGAAAACATACAAACATAGCACAACTATTTGCAGTGCAGGAAACTCAAATACAGAGCTGTGCCTGAACAAGCATTAAGTTACATAGGAAACACTCTGATCCTGGTTTGATAGACTTCTGAGGGCTGTCTGTTGATACTCAGTTATGTAGGCATGCTTCTGGTTTTGGTTTGATCCCAAATTTGACGGAAGCAAAAAATCTGTATCCTGTTGTTATAGGGTCTAGATGACGAATATCAAGAACAAGGCAAGCTTCTAGGACAGTATGTCTATGATCAAGGAGGAGAACCACTGCAGATGTTTCCAGTGATGGTAAGTCTGGATGATAAGCCTTAAAGCATCGGGAGGAAGATACTCCTATTTTCTATGGTAATGTGCAATGAGCGGTGAAGGAAAAAGGCCTCGTTCTTGGTTGGGCACTGCAGAAACCAAGGCAGAAAGTATCTGCTTAGCTGCCTCAAAACCTATGGTCTGAATAGATTAGAGGGGAGGAGAGGTTTGTGCCATCTGGACACAAATGGTGTCAAGATGCTAAATACGTCAAGAGTCTGCTTCATGCCGCTTCTGAGTCCCTTCACAACCAACTAGTTGTAAGGCAAGGAAGGTTCTGTTCAAAGTGGCAGAAAGTTCCCAAGGCATGCCTTGATTATTAACAAAAGTTGATAGCTGCAGGAATCTAAGAAAGCAACTTCAGTTGCACCTGTTTATACTAGAAACCTAACTCTGTTTTCTGTGTTTGCTTTTTCCTTCTCCAGGAGAAAAGTGAAAACGTATTCCAAATAGTGGAACTGAGAATTTTTTCTAACTGGGGACATGAGGAATATACGTGCCTTTATCGCTTCAGAGTGCATGGGAAACCTGCCGAATAA
>NW_009644935.1:0-1100 GCF_000690535.1 Cariama cristata | reverse complement strand
CCTTCTCCTGTAGGAGCAGCTGTACTTCTGGATTTTCTGCCCAGTACAAACGTACTGACAAAGGCACAAAGGATGGTTCTCGGCTCAAGGAGGACAGTTTCAAAACAGATCCAAAACGGGCATGAAATAAGCCAGAGCTGTTCTGTCTGAATGAGGGCAGGGACTTCCAGGTGAGCTCAGCAACATGCTCTCACCTGCTTGACATAGCACACGGACATCACAGACATTAGGTGCTCAGAGCTACAGCAGGAACACCAGTCCTCCACCTGGAAAGGAAGGTTTGCAGAGACGCAGCTTTCACTGCTACAGCTGAGAAGAGTGAATAAATTTCAACCCTTCGCTTTCTTCATCCAGCTCACAGTAGAGATGGGATTGTGCGGAGCACAGGAGCAGCCACGTTCCTACCCTTTGAAACAGCATGTCAGTAGACTGGTTTCTGTCAGTTTTAAGGTGTCAAAAGTACATACCCAAAAGTAAATACCTGATTTACACACTGAGCAAAGAAAGAGAAACCGGTCCCAGCAATACTATGCAGATTTTGCTTCTTAGTCGGTGTCTTCCAGCAATTTCTACAATGAGCCAGGCAGAAAAATAAAGACCCTGTTAATCACAAAAGTTGAGGTGGCAAGTCCAAGATAGGCAAGAGGAGTGCCAAAACCAGCTATTCAACAGCTGTAGCCTGAGGGGAACAGCAAAGAAGTGGGAAAAAGATCTGGTGGGACTTACTTTCCCCAATGGATGACACTTGCTAGGATAGCACAGAGCTATATAGGCGGGCACAGGGCTGTGTTGGTAGATATCTCAGAGCTTCTTCCACACCCAAGCTACACAGCTGGCAGCAAAAGAGCACAGAGGTAGGGAAGGACTCCAACAGGTACTGAGCCCCAGCTGTAAGTCTCCTGTTCACATTCATTAGGATGGTTTTAGCTTGACCAAATCAAACACAAGCACACAGCTGCATAAAGAATGCTCTCAACAAACACAACTTACTTCTGTAGAAAACAAGATGCTTTTCAGGAAGGACCAGCTTATGAAACAGCAGTTTGCATGTTAATATACATAAATACACAGGGTTACAGGGAAATACATTTAAAAAAAAA
>NW_009644934.1:0-1115 GCF_000690535.1 Cariama cristata | reverse complement strand
GCATGGCAGAAGGGGGCACCTGCCCATTTCTGTTACTCTCCGTGTATCGATCATAGCAATCAGGTAGCCGTAAAGCTGAGTCAATCCAATATGCTCAAAAAACATCTGACACCCGCTTGTCCTCCCCTCTCTCCCAGCTCACCCTGCAGTTGCAGAATTGGTAGATCGCATGCAAGGAAGTGGTCAGGAGTGTGAGGGTTTCACACGGCAGGACTGACCCTTTTGGCTACCTCCCACCATTAGATCAGATTAAGTGTAGAATGAAGCTACTTCCTTAATCTTTACTCTTTTTTAGACTACTCCCAATATTCTTGTCTTTGGTTTGGTTGCATCTCACCTGAACTAATTTTTTTATGCAAGAATTCCCTTATTTATATAATGGTTTCCATATGTCTGCTGAATCAAATCTAAATTTGCCATCTTTGGCTTGAACTCCATTTTAATCCCATCTGCTTTTTTGTCCTGCTTTGAAACAAGAGAGATGTGAAAAGAAAGTGTTTCTCCTTGATTATGCTCTCAATACAAGTCAGTGGATAACATCCAAAATGGAGTTTTACTAGAGACACGTTCGATTTTGGCTTCGTTAATTCTTTAAACAAAGAGCTGTAAATGTATTATTTCTTCTACTGTATGCAAAACTTTGATTTTGACTGATCCGTGCGTGGATTCTAGCTTTGATATAGAGATATCTGTGTAACATTTATTTTTATTTTAGGAGAAATAAATGCATTAAAGATGTTTTGCTCGTAGGTAGGAATGTCATATTATCCAGCCTGTATGACTTCCATGTTAAACAAAATTCAGGCTCCAGGATATTTTCTCTGAAAGGTCGTTGGAAAGGTGAGGAGTAGAGATGAAATGATATCATTTCATGTTTACATTTATTATACAGTGCAGTAGTGGGTTGACCTACAGGAAAATAGATCCCTACATTTGAATTCCTTCATAACTTCCTAAGTCAATTGTTAGTTCCTTCTGCTGGAGGGAATTTTAGACAACCGTATAGAACTGGCAGCAATTTAGCTATTACTGTATTCTGGTTTTGAGGGCTTTTAACTATTTATATTGTGCAACACTGCAGCAGTATTGTTATAAGCAAGAGATTTAAAAAAAAA
>NW_009644933.1:0-1115 GCF_000690535.1 Cariama cristata | reverse complement strand
TCAATGGATTACGTGGAAGCAACTTGGTCGCCATTTAACATCTTTGTCTGTAATGCATGATTTTGTTGGCCAGTTGTTACATTCTGCTTTAGAGGAGTAAGGATGGATGAAGGGTTTCTTCTCAAGGGTAGAAAGTTTCTGCTGGGAAAGGTGATGCTTTTCTCTTGTAATACTTTTTTTTTTTCCCCCCCCTCCCCTCTTGTTAGGGGATCTTTTACATTCTTAAGGTTCTTTTCAAAGGGGCAGTTTTACTCAGTTTTGAGGTGCCTAGAACCCACGGATAATTGTCTGGTTTTTAAGTCCTCTGCTGAGGTTTAAATTAAGAGCAAGTTGATGCTCTAAAAAAAATTTGGCAGCAGTTTCAAAGCAGGCTGCATTGATCTATAAATGAATCCAATTTAGTGGTTAGAAAGTATTGCTGCGTATTGCAATTAAGGTTTGAGCCTTACTATTTCCTCAAGTAGTACCATTATAAAATAAGAACAATAAATTTTATATTAGAAAACAATTGCTGAATAGCCACTTCAGTGCTGACTTGTCAATATTAACAAATGTGCAGATCTTTCATGTAGCATTAACAGTTTCTGGAAATTAAAAGACACATATCCAAAATCAACTCGTTTAGGTTGTAGGAATATTTTTGAGTACCAAATTTCCTTTTCACTCATTTCATAACTGTTAAAGTACTACTTGGTTCTCTGTTTACTCTGATAAGTCATGCAGTGGTTCAGAAAAGGATAAAAAAACCCTTTTGTGGGTAATAAGGTAAGAAGGTGTGTGTTCTGTCATCATGTCTTGTAATGCATTTTAATAGACAAGTCGTTGATTTATGCAGGATACAAAATAGCTACGTGCTTTCTTCAAGGCTGTAGCAATGCCTGAGTTGTTAGGTGAATGACAGTTGATCTGATGTTGGCATCATTCTAAATAGGAGCACTTCAATCAGTTCCTAATATAAAGAAAAGTTTACAGCTTTATTCAGGAAATTGATTTAATGAAGAGATGATGTGACCTTTTCTTTTCAGCAACAGTTCAGCACACGCTGAACAAAATTTGGAAAAACTGCTGTACATCTAGTATTTAGGAGCTATAGTAAGTGCATCCTATAAAATGCT
>NW_009644932.1:0-1113 GCF_000690535.1 Cariama cristata | reverse complement strand
TGGTTTTTCCTCTCGTCATAGTTCTCCAAGTCCATTGTAACGAAAAAGTATTCTTTCAGTGGCCTAATGAAAATAGCCGCCGAGACCAACAGGGCTCATAAAACCGGCAGCGACGCTATTTGGCCGCAGATGATGGAAAACGTGGTCTATTTTCATGAAACTACGAACGAGAGTCCCAGGGGTTTTTCAGGACGATAAGGCCAGGATCTGCCATCCACTGGAAAAGCCAAATTCAATGGGAGCTTGAGGGCAAACTGCAGCAGAATACAGCCAACAGGTCCTGAAGCACAACAGAGGGTCAGGAGCACAGAGTAATAAAATTTGTGGTTACACCAAGATGACGTGCGGGGAAAATAACTCTGACTTGTTTATATTGGTGGAGTCACCCCAATCTTTTGCTCATGTGCTCGACAGAGGGTTTTGCTGGGGTGCTGGAAGACAGTAAAACCCAAAGGGACACTAGTTTTAAGGGATTTCAGTGCTAACTTTATTCCCATCCCCTTTTCTGCCTCCTACCTATCCTACTTTAAAGTTAGGAAAGCTTTGGGGTACTTTCAGAAAGCATATACCAGAAATTCTCTCTGTTGGAAAATTCTGCTGTTCTGCAGACCACAAATCCCATCGATTTAAGAAATACGTGTAAGGTCAAAGTTATCGTTCAAACCTGCAGCACCGCCAGAGGGAAGAGTCAGGAGCTCCAGCGATGTCCGTGCTCCCACCAGCTGTCCTCCGGTCGCCTGGGCACGGAGAGGTGACCAGGGAAGGGATGCGGTTGTGTACGGAGAATTATACAATCGAATTCCCAAGAAACATTGTGCAAATAAGAATAATGCAAGAAATGCAGAGACATGTCCCCTCTTTATGAACACTGAACATATTTTACAGTTTGAATTTACATCTCACTCGCTTTTTCACCCAGGGCAGCTGCAGCAGCTGCCTCTGCATAGATGCAAACAGAGATTTATTTTTTTTTTATAATCGGGACCCCTTGTGCCATAAAATACAAAGACGAGGGAATGAAAAAGTTTTCTTTTAGTCTTCCATTCTTCCTCTCTCTCCCCCACACCACTCCGTGCAAGGAACGCATTTGCCCTCGCGTTGCTGTTGGGATTT
>NW_009644931.1:0-1111 GCF_000690535.1 Cariama cristata | reverse complement strand
CACACACACACACACACACACAAGGTGGTGAAAGGGCAGGGCCTGCTGGGGTGCGTGAGTGGGCGCTGGTGTGCGTGAGTGCGTGAGTGTGCACGAGTGGGCGTGAGCAGGTGCTGGGGTGCGTGAGTGAGCACAAGTGGGCGTGAGTGGGTGCTGGTGTGCACGAGTGGGTGTGAGCAGGTACTGGGGTGCGTGAGTGGGTGCTGGTGTGTGTGTGCATGAGTGGGCGTGAGCAGGTGTGAGTGGGTGCTGGTGTGCATGAGTGTGCACGAGTGGGTGTGAGCGGGTGCTGGTGTGTGTGAGCGAGCACAGGGGTGTGTGTGAGCATGCATGAGTGTGTGTGAACATGCATGTGTGTCTACAAGCGTGTGTAAGCCCACATGATTACGTGTGTGCATGCACAACTGCACATGAGGGTACGTGAGCAGGTGCAAGTGTGCACGAGCGTGTGTGAGCATGCACAAGTGTTGGCAAGTGTGCAGGCACACGTGATCACGTGTGAGTGCACCAGCACGTGTGTGCATATGTGAGCAAGTGCAAATACAAAGTGTGAGCGCACACGAGCACGTGTCAGCACATGAGGATGTGCAAGCACGCATGAGTGAGTGGGGGGTGAGTGTGACCATGCACAAGCATGTGAGTGTGCACACGTGTGTGCGTGTGCACAGATGAGCAGGTGCAAGTGTGCACGAGCATGCGTGAGTGTGTATGACCGTGGACATGCACGTGCCTGGGTGTGGGTTGTGCACATGAGCATGTGTGTGCACACGTGAGTGTGTGTGTCTGTGGCTGTGCACAAGTGTGTGTGTGAGCATGTACAAGTGTGCGTGAGTAGGCATGAGCACACGTGAGAGTGGGTTTGGGGGCAAGGCACGAGCACGGGTGAGCGTGCGTGAGCGCACGTGATCACGTGTGGGTGTGCACAAGAACGTGTGTGCAAGTACGTGAGCGTGCGTGAGTGTGCACCAGTATTTTGTGAGTGTGCGTGGGTACCTGCGCGTACAGCAGCATGTGAGTGTGTGACGAGCACGCCCACCCACCCCTGCCCACCAAGTGTCCTCCTTGCACGCACCCAAGTGTGCAAGCCCACGCCCCCCCCCGTGAGCGTGCA
>NW_009644930.1:0-1111 GCF_000690535.1 Cariama cristata | reverse complement strand
AATCTTCAAAAACAAGCTAAATATCCATTTTTCTCAATATTAGAAACGAACAGTATAAAGATATTGCATAAATAAAAGGATTACCATTTTACATTAGTATCAAATACAAAATGCATAGAAATAGTCACAAAATTATTCAAGTCTTAGTACTCACATATTCAAAATCTTTCAGGTTTCTTTCTCTAATTACCATTTCATAATTACCTGCTGTCTTTTATAAAAAAGAAAATTTAATGTCAGAATATATGCTTAGCTAGCAAACCCGCATACTGAAACGCATTGTCTCCTCACAGGGCAAGCACAGATCGCGCAAACAGCAGCAGTAGGAGTAGAATTTGTATTCTTCTTCAGTAGTACTCCTTAATCAGAATGCACAAAAATCATCTTTAACGCAGAGGTGGATTATGCAGTCTTTTGCAGCTTTTGACCTCTTTTTAAAAAACTGTAAAAGCAGGTTTCAGTTTGAATTGTTTTTTTGGGATGATCTGCCCTCTAGAACCTAGACTAGCACTGACACAGGCCACCAAGCATCAAATGTTAAAATCTCTCAAGATACCACGGAACTGAACGGTTTTGAACCACTGATGTAGAAACACTAACAGGTTATCACAGTAAATCTGTGACCTCACAAATTATCTCTCTTTTCTATATTTTTCTGTGTCTCCCTACCATCATCATCATGTGTCATGGATATATATATAATTTTAAGGTTTAAATTAATATGAAGCCAGACAATTTAATCCAGGAAATGAAACAAAGTTATTACAAAAATTATACAGCCTCTCTCTTTTTAGTTCTTAATTCTTCCAATTAAAGAATTACCCTCATGGAATGCGGAAAAAATATGGCCAAATTCTCTCTTACGCTCCATTTATTAGTTCGCTATTTTTCATTAATTAAATACATCACTAAAAAGTATTTTCTACAGTTAGAAACTAGAGTCTATTTTATAGTGCTATATAGTTACACATTCAAAGCCCCAGGAGTCCTAACAAGATTATGCAATCTAATTATGACTACTGTATCATTGCTATTACAGCACGCAAGGAAACAAAATGCAACACGCAAAAAGAAGAAAACACAGGTATTAAAAAGTCTGATATATTCTTAT
>NW_009644929.1:0-1112 GCF_000690535.1 Cariama cristata | reverse complement strand
GAAGATCAGGCAATAAAACCTGAAGAGAGGAAGCCATGGTGTAACTTCAGCTGGAGACAGAGGAAAAAATACCAAAAGCAGCTGTCTACAAAACATGTAACAACTAACAGACAGGAGGATACTAACAAAAGAGTATATTTAATTAAATATTAGGCTTGTGAGAGATTTTCTGCCAGTAACTACGTCATTCTCATGACATAGATGAAAGATGAACCAGGTCTGCTCTGTAGTAATACAGTCCATCATCGCAACAATGCCTGAGACATGCTACTTAGGCTGCCTCAGCCATCCCTGCCCTGTACTGCCCTTTCCACTGTGCCAGAACTGTTGTTTATACTATCATGTAGTAAATCAGAGCAGGGAACAAAACTGGCAGGAAAAAAACAAAAGTTTTTTTTGTTTGTTGTTTTGGTGCAGGTTATATGTATTCTCTAATTCAGTTTACCACTGGCCTGTACTAAGGGACTGTGGGGTACTAACTTCTCTACAAGCACAGCGAGCTGCCAGGCACAAGGGGCAATGACTACTTAGTTCATTGCTGCTATGAAACTGCTTATGAAAACTACACTTCAGAACTTTTCTGGGGTATAAAACCAGGTCATTTCAATAGTCAGTTACAACGAGTAATAATAGTAATAAAAAATATTAGCACCCTCCCCTCTCGACCCCCCCCCAAAAACCTACAGGCATATGACACAGCTACTCAAACTGAAAATCAGGCAAGGACACTTAAAATTTCACCCAATGATGGTGCTTTCAGCAGTGCATTCCTGTTTCATGCCATTGTGCTGACGAAGTCTAATCCATCAATGTCACCATCATTGGATTTGGTTGAAACGACAATGTAATTTAGTGAATTAACTTTATTTAATAGTTGCTCTGAGTCTCTCTTGTGATGCAAATCTCAATTTAATATAAAACCACAAAGCTGAAAATACTTACACTGGATTATCCCTCCATTTAGGGAAAAGAAAGAAGGTAGGAAAGAGACTAGAGAAAGCAAATGCAAGATCTTCTTTGGTTTCAGCTGAAACAAGATCTCCCATAAACTCAGGAGCAGATGGAACACTGAGAAACTTTTTTTTCAGGAGAGAATGGAAAGTATCAAAAGA
>NW_009644928.1:0-1106 GCF_000690535.1 Cariama cristata | reverse complement strand
TTTCCTCAATAATAAAGTTAAATATGTGAAGTAAAATAATGAAGTTGTTCTACAGATTAAATTCACAGTAATAACAGATGTTCAACAGTTTTTAATTTCTCTTTTTGAGTAATGTGGTCTGTGTACTGCCTGAAGCAGGATTTAATTTGTCTCATTGTGTTATCAGACAACTAAGCTGCTGTCAAAACAGGCAGATCAGGAATTAATGAAAACATTTCTCTATGTAGTTCTGTGATTATAGTACAGACAGCTGTATTTTAATTTCCAAGCATTTAAGTTTCACATCCATAGATTTCAGTCTTAAAATAAAATCAGATAAAAATACAGGCTAAATCTCACTTCACATCTGAAAGACTGGTCTTCTCGTTAGAAGGAGTGAATCTACACACAGACCCAAATAAATACTCTATTAATAATCACATTTCCCAAAACCCCTATCTCAATTGGCATTAACCGAGACCTTCCTTTGTTGACTGGTCTCAACAGCCGGCACAGGGATACGCAACAGACGATTTTACGATCCACAGAGGAATACTTCAAAAACATGTTTAAGCCAGAAGGATTAGTTAACTGCCTAAACTTTGCTACTATACTTACAAGAATTTGTGCGACCTTGACTAAGCTACCTGCCTGTTTATCTCCCATTGTAGACCTACGTCCTTCAGTACCGTAATAGTGTTCAAATCAGTGAAATGTGCTTGGGGAAAAAAGGACGATAATATTTTGCTATCGTCATGAGCAGGGACAAACTTGGAGTCTGGAATTACCTGGTTTGGTTCGTACATTGTATGTCATTTAGGAACAATGTTAAAGTCTAGTGAATTCTGTGAATGGCTACAAAATGTAACCTTTTAAATGTGTGCCTTTTAATAAGCAATTACAGGTGGTGATTTAAACCTTAGGTCCTCAAAATCTGCCTTTGGGCAGTGCCTCTCTCTACATTCACTATAGCGAGAACCAGAAGCATTTTGGTTATGTTGTTATAAAGCAAAAAACTTTGGTTTCATTCTTTAGACGCGTCCGTGTGTAATAGCGTTGGTGGCTGTCAAGCTTCACAAAGACACGCAGTCAGACATACTCATAAGCAGAGATGTCGTTTGAATTTT
>NW_009644927.1:0-1106 GCF_000690535.1 Cariama cristata | reverse complement strand
CTGTTTTAGCCAAACCAGGACATAAACATAAAGTGATTATATTAAAATCATAAATAATTACTTTAATTTTACAAGTGCTGTAATTAAATGACAAATTATTACCCCTTTGTTGCTCTCAAATGTGTAATTCATTACAGTAATTTGAATTGGACATTTGAAAAACATTACTGGATGTTTAAAAAATGCATTTGATACAAATAATGACCGTAAAAGAGAAATTAGTATATAGGTCATTTTCTCCTTCATTATTTTCTGCTATAGCAAAAAGCTCATCTAGTGTATGTTGAATTATCTAATAATTTAAATAAGGATGTATGCATACAGTAGCATTAAAAAGTAATGTCAGAGTAAATAATGACCTCCACTCCATTTTGGGGGAAAAATAGCTATAACATATCAATAGAAAATAAGATCTAATATCCACTCTGAACTGTGCAGTTTTTTGCATCCTGACATAATTGGTCCATTCAGCTTACTAATCTTCCAGACTTGGTGATATCACTGCTTGAAAGATTTGCCCGCAATCATGAAGCATAGTCAGGTGTAAAGACTGATCCCTGAATCTTTCAGTGCTCATGCAGCAGTCCTAATCAGTAGGCAGTCACCTTCCTTCATATATAATAAAGGTTGTATGCTTAGACAGCTTATTTAATGGGATAGAAAGGACTTTTTTCGTTGTTCTTGTATTTATGTTTGTTCCCAGCGGAGCAGTAAAATTGGAAAATTATTTGTAGTGGCATCTGCCTGACTTGGAAGTCCAGAGATCTGCTGTATGAACATGAAACACCTGTCCTAATTATGCAAAGGAATCACTTGGCATAGAGTTAGATGCATTTTGCATGACAATTGTCACTTTCATGCCAGCTGAATTGTGTTTTCAGTAGTGTTATTGCTCTGTGGTGAACAAACCAGAAAAATAATAGTGGAAAACATTTGACTAGCTGTTCTTTGCTGTAGAAACTAGGTTACTTAACATATTTTATAGACCATACTAAGATGTCTACCCTAAAAAAGGGTACCTTTAAAAAAAAATTTTTGAAGCAGGCATAATTTTCAAGCCCACAGGTTCTGTTACCGTAGAATCATAGAATGGTTTGGTTGCAAGG
>NW_009644925.1:0-1110 GCF_000690535.1 Cariama cristata | reverse complement strand
ATATGTGTGAGGGAGGTTTATTACCATTTTTCCACTGGATTAGATCCTTCATCATGAATAATTCATAGTATGATGTTTCTAACAGAACCAAACACCAAAATATTACAAAGCTTTTAACTTTGCAAAAGGCACGTATGTCTTCTTTCCAGTGTTGGTTAGTCATGATTAGAAACTGAAGAAATCTCCAGTATCATCTTTCATTGTTGTTCTCTTCTTTTCTGTGGTTTGTAGTCCTCCTACAAGTTGTACGATACTGTGTTGATAAAAGATGTTTTTTCTTTAAAAACTAGTGAAGCTGGCAATTTTGTGGTGGACAGACAAGATCTTTGCTCAGTAGATGACATCCTAGAAGCATTAAAAATATGATAAGAAAATACATGTCTTTTTTGGCATCTCAGTACTTCCTCTCAGCACTAGCTGTAAGTCAGAAGGGTGAAGAAATTGAAATGAAAAGAATTACATGATTATAGAAGAGCAGGATTCTGTTCTCTTTACGTTATTGGTTTCTTTATCTAGTAAAAATATGAACAGACAAAGGACAGAGATACAAAGATGATACATACACAGATAATATTGCTTATGGTCATTTTGAAATCAGAGTTAATTTAATCCTGAGATCTCAGCTTTCATTATAAAAAAAAGACCATAGCACAGACTGTGATATTTTTCTGGAGGTCACCAGACCTATGGACAGGGAAGAAGCGACTTTTGGCTCTTTGAAAGTAAGCAGTTTTCATGAATACTCAGAAGCCTTTATACCTCAAGACTAACCAAATATGATTACACACAAACTTCAAATTGATTAGTTTTTTAATTTATAGAATCACCTGATAATCTAAATTCCAATGATCTTAACAGAAGATGAAAGAAAATTGTTGAAAATCTAGTATTCAATTTAAAAATAAATCGAAGTATAAAAAAGAAGAGAGAAAATATTTTCTGAAGGAAATTCAACATAAAATGCAGTAAATTTACTATAGTAGGTAGCAACAGAAATCTTTTTCCCTTATAAAGTGCCCTATTGATATTTATAAGTATATAAATAAGTAGTCATTTCCTGGTGTTTTAATAGTGTACACTACATATGATTAGAAAGAATATCAATATTGG
>NW_009644924.1:0-1106 GCF_000690535.1 Cariama cristata | reverse complement strand
GCCTGACTTCAGACAGTTCTAAATTTTGAATGAACCGCTGAACCTGACACCCCCCCCTCCCCCCCATCCTATCCAATAGATGTTAAAGAGAGCTTTGGGTGGGCACACCAGAGAAGAAGAAGAGTTGACAGATGAAGATAACCTGTCTCAGCACAGTGACAGTGTCATGGATTATCGCCGAAGGAAAGCTGAGCGAGGTAACAATTCTTATGCCACTTAAGTATTAGGAGAGAAAGGAATACTAAAAAAAATATTTCCTTTTCATCTAAAGCTGATACACTCAACTACTCATAGTTAGTTACTAAGTTTTGTATTGTAAGTTCACTTATATTTGTGTCTCGGATCCAAACCTGAGCAACAGTAACAGAATTGCAATTAAGTTCCCATTTAACACTTAAATAGCTATGGTAAAACTTTACTAAAAATAGAAGGCAAACACAGCTGCAGTAAAAAATGTACAGAAAGTGGGGGGAGGGACAGAATACAAGCTCATTGCCAGGACTGTGATTCTGAAATGAGGGCCTATTTGCAATATACTTGACTGCTGTGTTTGGCACAGAAGAACCTGCATGTACATCTAGGTATCTTACTAACATATTGTGCAGTGTGTGTTGGTGGCAATATGATTAAATAACCACCCTATATGTACACCAGACTACAAAACCATCATACAGCTTGATCTAATCCACATGCACAACATTATATTGCAAGATGGAGCTGTTTGTGACCCTCGCATATAGACAGTCTCTCCCCTTTAGCTACCTTCAGTTGTCTTTGCTGTTTTTTGTCTTTCCTGTCTTGAATAACTCGTTGCTGTTACATAAGCCCCAAAATTTGTGGTTTGGGGCAGGGATAATTACAAAGGCAAAGACTTTAACATTTTTATGACTTAATTTGTGCTAAACTTTTTGACTTATGCTGTGGAAAGATTTGACTGTATGGGTTTTTTGGGAGGCTTTTTCCCTTATGTTTGGCTGGAGTTGGTTTTTTTTGTTTATTTCAAGTTAGATACTCAATGAATTGCCTTTCCTTACAGACACACTACATCTAGAGTACCCAAGCAGGCCACGATCCCTTTCTCCGTCCTTGCTCTCATCTCAGCATCA
>NW_009644923.1:0-1107 GCF_000690535.1 Cariama cristata | reverse complement strand
GCCAGTAGGTCTGGGTTTGTCTCCGTGATCTCTGTGTCTGAGCCAAGCAGGCACCAGTGGGTTGTTTTAGTTAGGCCAATGTTTTATGTGGTTACCACACCCGGCGTGCTTCTGGTGTGGATGGGGTCTGGTCTTTAGGAAGTATCTGAATGAAGTGGCTTAATTTGGTTAAAGTGTTGCTCATGCCTGTAGCTGTTGTCTCAGCTGACTCCATGCATACATTTTTAGGATTGTTGTGGATTTCTGTTTGCATGTAGTGTGGCTGGGGACAGGGATCTCATTTGGACATGGCATTGCTGTGGTGGCTTTGCTCGTTGCAGCCTTGTGTTAATTGCATCTATTTACCTGATCAAGCCAGCTTCCGTGGTTTCTTGTGTTTGCTGTTTTATGTACTGTGCTGAGGGCTTTCCTCTTGCTCTGGTACTCATCTCTGTGTCCTTCCTTTTACTGTTCTTGGTCTGATCTTATGTTGAGCTTACAGAGAGAAACCACTTCTGATTGCTCTTCCAGGGGCAGCTGAACCAGTACAAAGCTTGTTAATCCTTCTTAATGATGAAGTCTTTACTTTTTAGCTGTTCTAATGACCTCAACTGGCTCGTGGAGGTGAGAGGTGCTCCCAGCTGGCAGACCTAACAGCAGCAGCACTGTATAGCTGAGATGGAAAGAAGGATTAGGTCTGTCCTTCCTTCCTTCCTAGTGGCTCACAGCATGAAGTCTGCTTATTGTGACTCGTGGAACAATGACGTAACTAGTTGTCAGCCTGTGGGCTGATACAGCTCCCTGGATGGGCTGTTGAGACAACTGAGCACCAATACATGTGTAAGAGAAGGGAATGTGATGGCAGGGGAGAGGCTAAACAGCAGCAGCCCATACTTAGATCTGTTTAAGCTATTGTATAGTCAAATCCAAAATGTGCAAAAAGCCCGTGCAAAAAGAGTGGCAGAGCAAAAATGTTGAAAAGCCTGGACTGGCTCCCTGCTGTGTAGCCCACAAACAGACCCACAGGTAGCAGAGGGGACTTGTGTCTCTTTCTGGCTTCTGCTTTTCCTTGCTGAGAAGATAGAAAAAAATTTAATAGAGTTATTAATATTTATATTTCAATATATT
>NW_009644922.1:0-1111 GCF_000690535.1 Cariama cristata | reverse complement strand
ATAGATCAGGTGTATATAGATCAGGTCTACTTTCATTAATAAATCTGTTTATACTAAGTGGGAATTTCACAAACATGACTTAACTCGACGTATTGGTTATGAAAAGTTTCACTAAAATGATTGTTTTGAAACTCTAAGTGTGTTGGGCTAATCTTGTCCTGATATTTCATATATAGCACAAATTTTGCCAAGATGACAAGAATGTTACTTGAATTAAACTTTTCATATCCTCTCTGTCCTCATCGTTGTCACAAAAGCCGCTATCATTTTTTACTCCTAGACATAGCTGATCATTAGTTTGGTAGCTGCAGGCTTGGATTACATTTGCTAATTTAAATCCACAGACTGGATGAGTCTTTAAAAGTCCCTATCAGCTCTTGAGTTATCTGATACTGTCACAAAACAGGTAGCAGACTTGTTATCTGCTTTAGTAAACATGACAGACAGATAACTTCTTGACACATGTAAATAAATGAAGGTGAACTTGTGATATGTTCATTTAAGGAAGAACCACATAGACATCAGTGCTAAAAAACATCCTGAATCTTTTAAGAAAAATATCTTGATATTGAAATCTCTCTTTTAATCCTTTATGAGATTGACTATGGAGCAAAGGTGAAAATGTGGAATTCATTATCAAAATAAACAGGTGTTCTAGATGCTTTTCCATAAGAAATTTATTTAGAAAGAGTTACATGATGTGAAAAATGAAAGAAAAAACATGTGAAAATGTAAAAAAAACGGTGAAAATTGAAAGAAAAATGATTATGGTCCAACTTTCCTTTTTAAGTAAATGAAGACTTAGTAACTTGGCATTTTCTTGAAAAAGTAGTCATATGGGAACCGTCTTTGAAATTTGCAACATATTTGAATAGTCAAAAGTAATTGAACTCCACTATAACATGTAGTGCCTGCTGTGTAGGTCATTAGCATTCTCATAGTTCAAGTATATGCACTGATAAAATTATGATGAGCTAGCAAAAGCACCAACTCAATATTAATCCAGCCTTTAGACAAATATTGTAATAGGATTTGCACATTTAAGGGGCAAATTATCCTCTCAGTGTGTGTTCTGCATATCTCGGGTATTAATATTGATATGCATTGAAAG
>NW_009644921.1:0-1110 GCF_000690535.1 Cariama cristata | reverse complement strand
AAACAGAGTGACTTGCTCGAACAGAAATGCACTTGGTGTCAGATGAGGGACTAGGACCCATGAGATCTTGACGGCTAACTTCTGTGTTGAGGTTGCTAGACAAAACTTTTTATTATTTGTTCACTTGCACAACAAAATTGCAAAACCCACAAAAGACCAATAAAGTGAGCTGATGAGTACTGGAGCACAGATATCTCCTCTTCTAAGTGGCTGGTGTTGAGCTGATAATGGCAGCTAGCAAGCATCCCCTTTCTGACTGCTGTATTCTTGCTGCTCAACTTGAAGATCACTATGGGATCTCAGAGTACTTTGAGCTTACATCACTCGAATAATGCCAGTCAGAGTAATATGCTCATTACCCAGGCTATCAAAGAACCCCACACGTTCACTTGACACAGGACCTGAACTTCTCAGAAGTTCTTCATAGGAGAAAGCACATCTGTAAGTAGCCTGAATGGATCTTGCTTCAAATTCAAAGATACTCCAAATGTAAACAACAGAAGAGTTACAACTTCTTGTATCTGTTCAAATAATCCTAGCAAAAGTCTGAGTAATCATTAAAGGAATACATTCAGGAATGAACATAAGCAGCAACCAAATGGCCAACATGAAGAGCACTGATAGCAGAGCTTAATGAAGCTGAAGAGGAGTTTAAAATCCCCGGAGACTCTTCCCAGTGAATGACACAATTTTTCAAAGAGCTTTTTGCTGAGGAGCAGGTTAATCTGGCTTCTTAAAGAGGTAACAGTTAATTATCCATTCAAAGACATGCTAATGACTTTTGAGAAAAAATTCATTCCTGAACCCCAGAGGAACTTTGCTTTTTAAAGTTTTCCCTGTGAAAAAATGTGTTTTAATAAGCCTGTATCTTCTGACGTGGAGAGCATGGCGGTAGCCTGGCTGGACCCAGTGAGCCATCTGCATTCTCCCTCAGGGCCTTGAGCAGTCTGATGGATGCTCGCGGCAATATCTCCACACAACAAACAGCCTGCACTGAATTCAGGAGCCAACCCTCCCACACACGTACACACGGGTGACTCCCTGTCAACTTGCAAAACCAAGGCTGTACAAGGGCAACTTGAATTTGAATGCACGTGAGATTTTCTACAC
>NW_009644920.1:0-1109 GCF_000690535.1 Cariama cristata | reverse complement strand
ATTCCTTCACCCTCGAACAGCACGAGCAGAGCTGCCAGCAGCTGTTCGAGTGCAGCAAAAAGCCAGAAAGGATGGTTTGTCCTGTATAAGCACCCTAAAGCTCACATATGATATTTATTAGGATTGCTAAACCAAAGCTGGTTCACTTACTCTCCCTTGTGCTTCAGGAAGGAAGAGTAAAGTGACATCTTTCCATCTCAAAAGCAATAAAATTTTCTGAGGACAATACTGCCTGTTCCCTTGCCTCTTTTCCCACTCATTTGCATGGGACCACATCCACAGTATATGGACTGCTGCCTCTTTCTCATGAAAGGGCTGAGCTAGCCTTTAAGTTACAGTGATACTGCCTGAACGCAAGCAACTGGCGCAGTGACTGCAGCGTTCCTGCGGTACTGTGACCCCCCCGAGGCACCTCTCAGCAGCCCGGAGTGGCACAGCTATGCAGGGCACAGAAATGAAACCGCCTGGTTACAAATCCCTTCAGACAAAGGGGACCCCCCATCAGCTGGGCAAGGTCCTTGACACACACAGGAGTATCTCACACTCAAGGTAGGCAAGGGCAACTGTCTCCAATACTCTTTTTTTTTTTTTTAAGGCATATGGTGAGTCTTCCAGAACAAAGACAGGATGAAAAACTGGCACACCATCATACCAAGAGACAGGGGAAAAATGGGTATGGTTCTAATTTTGCAAAACCTCATCAGCTGCTGCAGCATAGGCAGCTCCAAATTTAGAAGATATTGCATCAGTCCTCTCTACCTTTTAGACAGGAAGAGGAAGAAAAAATACATGTGCCCTAGACTGAAAAAAAAAAGAGACACTAGGAAGGGCTTTAAATAAAATCTCAGTGCTAGCTTTTTCTAAAACTAAATGAAATTGCAGGTTTTTTTCTTGTAAATCCATATTTCCAGCAGCATGCTGAAGAGGACTGAGTGAAGGAAGTGGCATGAGTGACCCACCCTGCTTATCTTTAGCAGCATATGCTTGTCCCACAGTTACAGGCTCAACAACCAACTCACATGTAGAAGGGATCAGGAGAGAGGCAATTCAAAGCGGCCCCTTCATTCAGGTGCCTCAGAAAGGAAGGTGAACAAAAGGGTACAAAAGGA
>NW_009644919.1:0-1108 GCF_000690535.1 Cariama cristata | reverse complement strand
ACTGAAAAACAGTTGTCCTCTGCTCGGTCCTGCCAGGCTTTGACCCTTAGACACAGACAGCACCTTCAAACTAGAGGTCTATCCCAACCTCCACTAAAATAACCCCGCCGTCCCCTTTTACCTGCAAGTTATAAGCACTTTGCCGATTCCCATATGTTTCTGGATACAGTTAATGTAACAGGAGTCTTACCTCTGCCTTCACCCAACTTTATCATTCAAGGCTGCTACACATTTAGCTTCTCCTAGTCTGTCTGGCTCTACAACTCCATGGTTACGTTCAGCCATACCAAAACCCCAGCAAGCTACACAAACGATTGTGAAAGCCTAAATCTGGCTATTCAAGTAAGCATAAGAATAGCTGAGCCCCCATAGTACTTGTATTATTAAGGACACAAGCGCGATGCTGCCTACCAAGACAGCTGAGCTAGAGAAGTTCTCATGTTCATCACTTCTCAGCACATCTCCCCCAGAGAACATGCCCATCCAAACCTATGTGCATAAGAATGAAAATGAACAGAGACCTGACTAGGAAAAATAAACTAACAAGTAAACCTCTATTTCCCTGTTAACATCGATTTCCTTGCCAAAGCAGCAGGCCGTCCCTTACATTTTTTATATCCTTTGCAGTCTAAAAGTAGATCAATAAATAGTTTCGCTAAATCTGATTTAATTTCATCTGCCATGAGGCATGTTCTTCAAGTCTCCTAAAGATCTTCCAGGTTGATTTATTTGTACATCAGCCAAGCGAGACACAGAGCTGGGGAGGTAGTATAAAGTAAGGGGGACTTAAAGCTGGTTCTTACAAAGAAAGGGACTATTTTTCTAAGTCACGACTGAGAATTTGATCTTTGTACAAAGTGATACATACATGTAACACTGCACAGAAACACAGACAACGCTGTGGTCCAGACTCTGGGACAGACACCAGATGCATATTTTATAACATGATTACTGATCTACGGTAATTAACACAGGAGGCCATTCAGGTCACTAGAGGTAAGGCTATGTCAGCATTTGTGCAGCAAAACCCTATTTGTAGGAGCTTATAATTAAGCTATACAAGTCATGGGAAGGGCTACGTACAAGGGAAGGGCTACGGATGTCATCT
>NW_009644918.1:0-1101 GCF_000690535.1 Cariama cristata | reverse complement strand
GTCAGCAGAGATAACAAGGCCCAGAGTAGGGTAGTGTGACAGAAGTTGACCCATTCCCCCGAGTTTTCAGTTCATCACTTTTCTGTGTACATTGTGCTCTAACTTAAGGCCTGTAGGTGCCGTGAGCTAAGCTGTGCCCTGCACCGACCTCTCCCCTTCCCTTTCTGGCGGAGAAGCGACTGCTCCGGCAGCCGACTGCCCCTGTAGTGCAAGAGGCAAGCTGCGCTGGCTGTGTCACCCAGGTCATCAGTGCTGTGACGTGGAGGGGTTCGATGCGTTTAGCACAGCCAAAGGGGCCCACCGTCCCACAAACTGCAACTGCTCTGCCTTCGGTGCAAACTGGAATTTCACCTCTGTGATTGAGGAACCTGGGGACAACCCTGACTCTTAACACCTGAAAAACCTTCCTTTTCTTCTGTGCAGTTTCAGCCATAATAAGATTTCTCAGGATGGAGTTCTGCATCTCATAAATGCTTTTGCCACATCTGGAAATACCACTGAAGTTCAAGTCAGGTGTGTCTTTCTCCTCACTGATTTCTGATTCTTCCCTGCGTGTTTTCCTCTTAATTGTCAAAAGTTTGTGATCTTCAGGTAATGATGACAAGGACCATGTTTTCAACTACCTTTGTGTCTAGGTGCATGCAAAACTTTTGTGTATGTCCATTTTTAGTGGCCAAACATAGCTGCCAAGGAGGAAGAACTGTTCTTCCACAGGCCCAAGTCATTTTTTGTGTACAAAGACACAGATATTCAGCTGTACTAATTATTGTTACGTATGTGTCTGTAATGAACCTCTTCAGGGCAGGAGTCAGCGTTTGCTCTCTAATTATGTGGTCCCTAATCCACTTCAGCATGTAGAGTGAGTCTGTTGAAAGCAATTTCCAATGTTCTTCACTTGGATTTGCGTCTCTGTCTCCTTTCCTCTTTGGCAAAAATAGCCCATGGGTTCTGGGCTTGTGGCACTGGCCTGAACTGCTTTTTCTCACGAATTCAAGTCACAAGGGCCATGCTGCAGATCTGCCCTTATCAGTGTTTACATTCGTGTAGACCAATTGGTCTGATGTGAACCAAATTTAACCAGGGTCACCTCCATGCATTCCT
>NW_009644917.1:0-1106 GCF_000690535.1 Cariama cristata | reverse complement strand
TTCTGTACTTCCTTTCAGCACCAAATTCTGCAGGTCTGTAAACAGTCAATAGCAGTAGGTGTGTCTGGAAAGCAGGTTTTGGGAGCTCTCTAAATGCTTTTTGGTTTAATGTGTTATATGTTTGTTCAAGATTTGTCTTCCATCGGTAGCAAATAAATCAAAGGTGCTTTGGAAATGAAACAAAATTATGTCATGATTCTCTCACCTTTAGATGGGGGTTTAGTTACACATGAATTGGTAGAATTAAAATTAATAGTCACGTTGATCCTTTTCACTGTCTTGCTTACCCTTTTGCACACTCAGAACCTCTGGTAGTAAAACTTCACATCCTGTGCCATATATTCAGATGTTATCAAGGATTTAAAAGGATTTAGGGCTGGTATTTCTGCCTTACCATGCCCATTAAATGTGTCCTTTCACATAGCAGAGAATTAATGCTTATTATTGTCTCTGTAACTAACAAAAAACATGCCAAAATATCAGGAATTTAGTATTGTTGTAGCCTTCAGCTTATGTATAAACTCAACGTTTATATGAACTGCTGAAATATTGGTTCTCTGCAGTTGTATGAATGGTCAGAATTCAGTATTAACACGGGTTTTATGGAGAGCTTTTCATTGCGGTAAGAGTCACCACTGGATGGCACCATGTAATAAATTGTGTCGGAGGAAGTTGATTGCTACAATATGCAAACTTTAGGTTTAGAGGACATTATGGAAGTGACATTTAGAGTTGCTAAATATATTCTGTCTCTCATCTGTTTTTAATGGAAAGCACAAAAGACGTTGGTCCAATGAGGACATGAAAAGACCGATGAGGCTATCTTAGCAGCACGTGTTTTATATGAAGCTAGGTAACTGTAATATCATAGGTCTGCCAACTAATGCATTTTATATTCTATCAAAGTTCTGATCCTGACCTCTTCAAAAGCTTAGGATTTTTAAAAGCATAAATGTTCCTTCTTTTTCTTCTATCAGGAGAAACTGATTTTAATAAATAGTCTTGATGATGATACGTGGTGTTGAGGTCTGTTTCCATTTGATTATTCCTTAATATAAAATATCAGCAGTTACCATTCAGTAAGTTATCAGTTGTTTTTTTTTTTT
>NW_009644916.1:0-1105 GCF_000690535.1 Cariama cristata | reverse complement strand
TTTTTCCTTTAAAATTAGTCCTCAGTCTTTTAATACAGTTCAGGCTATGCTAATATGTTTGACATTACCCAGAACTTTTTTCTGTTCTCCATTCACACAACACTACCAATTAGCTCAACTTATTAAATATCCTTGTTAATTAGTTTTGAAATGCCAGTACCTTCACAGTTTAGGCCAGAACTTAAGCTCAAGGAGTTTTGCTTCCATCTCAAGTGCCTTAATTTCCACTTGTGCTTTTTCAGATGTATTAGCCATGCTGTGTTCGGACCCACGTCCTACATCACTGCCTTTATTAAAAGCAGAGACTCCTTGTTTCACGAATTTTGGTGGAGTCTGGTCCAGTCCCTGCTGGCTCCAGGACTGTGCAACCACAAAGCCATCTTATAACGTCTCCAGTTCAGAGTGATTTTGTTCTGTGAGGTTACAGAGCTCGCTATGGGGGAGTTTACTTGCTGTTTGTACACGTGTTACTGGGATTGTTTATTCAGAACATTGTCCACCTCTGGTGTGTAACACATGTTGGGTTGGTTGAGAGCATTATATTTCTCACTATTTTAAAACCACAAATAATTTAGAGTTGTCTGCACTCATGAAAGTGTGAGTATATAGGAAAATTTGACATCCTCTGAAGTTGTGTGTAGAACTTGGAATAGTGCGTAACACTACAGCATTAGTTTTGTTATTTTAAATATCAGACTGATAACGGAGCTCTTGAGAAAGCCACAGCTTTATGGCAGCCATATGACTAAATCACGTGTGAACTTGTTCTCAAAAAGGCCAAAGAGCTCTGATACTCTGGATTTCATTCAGATTAAAAAGCAAAAACCAAAACAAATGTTCTTGTTCTTTGTTCCATATTGAGTAGATAATAGGAGGTTACTTTGAAAGGACTTTGGACAGTTATTATTATTGGAAGGCTGTTTTCTACAACACAGACTTCAGAGTCTGCAAAACAGCCTAGCAGTTCTCAAACTTTTGTACTGGAAATCGGTTTTCTTGAAAAAGAAACCAAAATGAATGCCAAGATTAAAGAAGCCTAAACATTCGGTAACCTTTTGGCCCATATATTTCAAAAGCACCTGCAGCAATATAGGAAGAAAAAAAA
>NW_009644915.1:0-1107 GCF_000690535.1 Cariama cristata | reverse complement strand
AAAAAAAATCCTTTAGGCAGCCATACCTATACAAAAAATTGGACATATGCACAAACACATCACCTCAGCATGCAGTCCCAGATGCTCTGCACCCGATACATCCTCAGTCCAGCACTTCCATTTGATCACAAATGTCTTGCACACTTACACATTGCACAGTGATACCTTTACCAGAGCATTGCAGGTGGCAGGCAGGCCTGTACAATGCTGATAGAGTCGGGGGAAGGGGGATTTGTTGGTAGTGCTGGAGAGAGACTGATCTAGTTTTAGCAAGAAGGCACTGTCATGTGACCTACTTTAAATCCTGTCAGATTTAGACATACTCTTCCCGTGGTCATTGGCATTTTTGTTATTAAAAGACCTCAGTGGATAACATGTGTGCAAAGTTAGGAAAATAGTGCATGGATCTGACGTTATATCCAGCATCAGCCAATGTTCTGTGCTCGCAAAGCTCATTCCAAGGAGGGCTGTGGCTCCGCAGCACCCACTTTTTTGGAGCCCAAATCCAGAGCTCACTGCTGAGCTCCATGCTCAGGGCACAGGAAGGCTGATGGAAACACCCTGCACCCTGCCCAGGAGGAGCCCCCAGACAGTCCATGGGAAATGGTGAGCGCAGGGTGCATCGGAAGTCCTGCCTCTCTGAGGAGCAGGCACCAAGGGTTGCTGGTGGGGGCACCTCCCTCCAGCGGGACCCAGAGGTACCCAGAAGAACCAGATGTGCTCCCCAGCATGGGGCCAGCAGGTATTGCTCTGAGGGCCTCTTGCAGCTGAGACTCCGGGGTGCTGGGGTGTCACGTGGTGGTCAGCAGCCCAGTGGCTATCGGTCCTGGCTGAGCAGGGGACAAAAAGGTCTTGGCAGCTCAGAGCCCGGAGTTAAGAAGACCATGCAAGAAGAGCAAGGGAGGGTCGAGGCCTCTCTGAGGGCGTGAGAGCTGAGGTTTTCTCCCCTCAGGTTGCAGACCGAAAATCTTTGACTTCCCAGTCGTCAATGACAAAGCCAGTCTTCTCAGCAGAGCTCTTCTGGGGTTTTGCTGTTGTGTTGTCTATCTCCAAGGATTGAGAATTCACAATGGTTCCAGGAAACCTGTGCCAGTGCTCCGTCACCCT
>NW_009644914.1:0-1102 GCF_000690535.1 Cariama cristata | reverse complement strand
AAAAAAAAAAAAAAGTAGAATTTGTTTAGTCTTTAAATTTATTGTAATCTGTGACTACCTTCCAAGTTGGTTTTTTATGAATGTGTATGTGTACAGTATGTATATAATCTGTATAGTATTATATGAAAGCTATTCCTGTGTTTAAAAATATATTGAAACAGTGAACAGGATTTTATTTAAAATGTGTATTTAGACATGGGGAGAAAATTGTAAAAGGAAAAGCAGTACACAGGACCACAGAGAAGTGGAACAAGTTCTATTCTGGCTCATCTCTTTACAAAGAGAATTACAGCATTTCATTTTGAGCAGAAACCTCCAAGACCACCATTGGCAACAATAATGTAAGATAAGCTGTGAAGGAATTCTTGTCCTTAGTTACTGCTTTTAATTGTTGGCACCTTATGTCTTACTGTAGCTTAAAAGAACAGAATCTATTTACTTAGGAGTGTTTTTATTCTGTGGAAAGAAAAAAAATGCTCAGTCCTTAAAAGCTTTTAGCCATGCTGGTTTGGCCAGTTCTGTGGTCAAATTCTCCTATTGGCATAGAAAGCTTCCACTATGTTTCACAGAAGCAATTCACACATTGAGAGAAATATGTAACACCTCGTGGTTACAGGAATCACAGTGAAGGTAATAGCTTCAGTAAAAGCATCAGTCCAAATATAAAATTTTGTGGAACTTTATGGATAATTAAATGTTTCCTGCAAGTCACTAATTGTTGCTGTTACAGATATATCTTTTCTGGATTGTTTCCACCTGTGCTTAGAATTGACCTTGAGCCTGAGAAGTATCTGGGCATGCTTGATTATCTTGTTCACGCACAGTGCTCTGCATATTCCCAGTTTCTGTTGGCAGAACAGGTTTGTGGGGATAAAGCCAAGGTTTCTACATATTCTTTATTCTTCTTTTTCCTTTGTGCCTTTCCACATTACGGTATCAGGGCCCACCCCATAGTAGCAAGAGGACTATTAGTTTGCTTCTAATTCAATTAGCTTAGAAAGTGACGAAGAGGGACAGAAGGAAATTCTGTGGCATCGTATCTCTATAAGAAGCCAACTGTATCCCTGAGAATATTAATTATTAGGCGTGCACCATAGATCTT
>NW_009644913.1:0-1103 GCF_000690535.1 Cariama cristata | reverse complement strand
CATTTTGCTTACTATAGTTATGGCTACAGTTCTCATTTTCATTAATTAATTTGAAAGAGAATTTCAAATGTATCAAGGCAACCAAGCTGGAGAAATAACAAGCAATTTGACCTGAGAGTTATTGCAACATGTCATTCATCAATCACCAATTCAGACTCACAAAAGAGAGGAGAATAGAATTGTTACTGCCTATGCTTGATGTCTTTACACCTAAAGACAAATGAACTGGGAAGTAGTTAAAACACTAACATGCTGGGAAACCAGAACAGCAAGACTTTACCAAGAATGTCACCTAGTAACCCAGTTAGCAGAAGCGAACATCAGAATTTCCAAGAGATAGTCAACAGCAAACTTTAACGGGCAGCAACTGTACAATTTGCATGAAGAGCAAGTGTCTGGAATCCTTAAAAGACAATTCAAAACCAAAAAACCCAACGTAAACTCAAGGACCAAACAGATTTTTTGGTTTCTTTGTAGCATCTAGAATGCTAAATACATTGTGACACATGGTGATAGAGACGACCAGTCAGCAGCTGCCAAAGAAAACCCCTGTCAGCAGCAGATAAAGCCCCCAACTGGGTTGGAAGGGGCCAGGGCACAAGAAACTGTGTGATCACAGAGTCCAAAGATAGCTGTTGGCACAAGCGTAGGAGGAGGCAGACTCACACACGCTGCTTTCCAGGTCACTTTCCTGACCTCCCATCTTGACCATCCAGTTCCACGTTCTACAAAGTGCTAGTCTATGAGTGAGAAGTTTTATTTGTATTGTTTTAAAAAGAAGAGAAATAGCAAAAATCAGTTGGATTAGTTGTTAGTAGTCTCTTTCATCTAACAGGTTTGCTATCTAGGACCAGGACAAAACCTGGCCTTTTATCAGCTCCTTCTTTTCATGATTTCTCCTTTAACTCAGCTAGATTCACTGGCAAGCTTCCTACTCTTTCTCACAACAGAATCAACAAGAGTTGGAATAGAATATCTGACTTCAAAATACTTCACAAAGGTATAGCTGCAATGTTACCCTTGTTTGTCAATATGGAGAGGCATATCAGAAAGGTAACATATCCTAGACAACAAATAAAGAACAAGGGGCATTGAAGTTCAGG
>NW_009644912.1:0-1105 GCF_000690535.1 Cariama cristata | reverse complement strand
GGAGATCAGGTGCGAAGGCGGAGGGTGGGGGCGAAGGCGGAGGTGGCCGTTGGCCGCTCGGGCAGGCATGTGCGGGGCTGCAGCCCGCGATGCTTGAACTTCCCTGCAAAGTTTGGCGGGAGGATGGGGTGCAACAAGCAGGTGCTACTGCGTGCCTGGCACGCAGGTACGGGACGCTCGGGGGATCATCCCTGGGCTGGCCAGCTCGTTTGTCACCGCAGGCGGCACACAGCATCGCCCGGGGCTCCCGCTCTGCCAGGCTGGGGCTGTTCGTTAGTGTTTGCATCGTGCCCTGCCAAAGTTGCTGACAGCAGGAGCTGCAGGAGAGGGAGAGAAATTGTTATTCAGGGCTGGTCCCAGCACTCAAACCTCGCTCCTTCCTGAGCAAGAGGGAGAAAGGAGATGGAGCTGAGTCACCCTGTGGCTTTGGGTACGAGTTAAACAACTTTACAGCACCGAAACGCCAAAGCCCAGCTCATCTTGTTGGTGTAAACCACTTCAAAAAATATGGGTATTTGGGGAGAAATACCAATCTCTATTTAACAGCACTCTGGCTTATTAAAGTGGAAATAGCTTTGCAAATGTAAATCTCCTTATGCTCCCTAATGCCTTTTGTTTCGGTTCTGTGCTCCCTCGCAGCTGGCGGAGGGACATGGGCTAATTGGTTGCTTTTGGATTTCTCACGGCTCCCCCGCCGGCCTGGGCGCAGCTTCTCCCACAAATGCAGAGCTGCTGCACCGCGGTTACCCCAAAAATCTCCCCCAGTGATGAAATGCTTTGTGACACTCAATGAAAACGTTTTTAGTCATTCCAGGCCAAAATATTCCCCAGCACAACCCAGGCTGTGTCTGGTGCCTCCATCACTCAGTAGTTCTCTCCTGACATCGGCTCACGCGGTCCCCGCTGCTGGATGGAGTCCTGGGGGTTTTTACCCCATGGCAGGGAAGTGGCTTTGTTCATTCAGTCGATCCATCTCTGGCGCGTCCCTTTGCTGCGGGGTTTTGGTGGTGGTTTGGAAGATTTACTGCAGCAGGGCTGTTCCCTCCCCCAGACACCCTAAGTTTGTCCCGGCCGGGGTTACCCAAACTCAGGGCGTTCTGACCCA
>NW_009644911.1:0-1103 GCF_000690535.1 Cariama cristata | reverse complement strand
GACCAGGGGAGAGGGGAGAGGAGAGGCTGTCCCCAGCAGCAGCACAGATCTATGCCTGGCTAAAGTGGCTATGCAGCTCCAACCTCATGTTCCTTCACGCCTCTTCTTTTGGTTTTTATTTTTCCCTTCTGATTTCTAAAAGTTCAGGTCTAAATTGCCTTGTTCTTCCTCTGTCTCACACGTTTCCTTTCTTCCACAGCTTCTGTTACTCACCTCCCACCATTTTCTCTCCCGTAGCCCATCACCTCCATCTCCTCAATCTGGCACCGTTTGCTGGGTGCACGCAGAGTAGCCTGTTTGCAGACATACAACTGGGTGTCTCGGCACAGCCCAGCTTGGTAGATCAAACTCCATGGGAGGGCTCCCACTTCACCCTCGGGCTGTTTCCTCTGCGCAGAAGGGATGCAGGGACCCAGCTGTGGGCAATACCGAAGGGTACAGGGGAGGCTGCTCAAGACTTGTGTGTGCCTTTTGCTATACTATCTCAGCAAGGAGAAAGGAAGTGGCTGGAGATCTAAAATGGATTAAAAAAAATACATCCTTTTTTATCCTCTTCAAAGATTTCTCAGTAGGATGAAAACTTTAAACTCACGGAGAACAGTAGTATCTATATTTATACCAGCTGAGTTGCTAGTTGTGCCAGTGGCATTACAAAATCTTCAGATGCAGTGTTTGCAGTACCTTGCAGCATGAATGCTGACCCTTCTCTCTCCTCCCCAGATAACTCTGATCCTATAAAATGAATAAGATACATTTTAGATTTACCCTCCAAAAGTACTGTTGCGCTATCCTAATGTTCTGAAAAGAAGTTGTGTTTATTTAACACACGAACATTAGCAGCCAGGCAGGACATTATGATCCATGGAGAACTGCACTTTTAAACTCAGGAAGTACAAATCAACCTATTTCTCATTAACCTTATCTCAAAAATCTAGTTTATGGGACATACTCTTAAGTTTACTCCTTTTTCAAAAAGCCTTTCCCTCCTCCAGGACTGCTGGTGTTCGCTGCTTAGATCAAACTGCCAAAGTTAGCCATCAGGCTATCCGCTAACTACTCCTTGGATTAAGACATTCTTCCCAAATTGTTTATAGGCTGGTCCC
>NW_009644910.1:0-1102 GCF_000690535.1 Cariama cristata | reverse complement strand
TTACAGCATGCAGCAAGCAAAGAAGGAAAGAACACCCAAATGGAACATAACCTAATCCAAGGGGAGAGAAATATCTGGGAGCAGCAACATATACTAGAATTTCTTTTTAATGAATATAATTGATTTTAGGATAGCTCCATGAGATGGTTTTCCTACACTCGGCACTCTCCAGCACTATCCTACTACATTTAGGGCTGGCTTAGAATGTGAAGGAGGACTGAAAATTTCCAAATTGTCAAGTTAACAATTAGTGCTGATAAAGGAAAATATTTAATATCATAAGGAAACCAATAATTATCAGGTTTCTTAATGAAAGATACTCCACTCAAAGTACACATTATAATAATCGCTATTTTGAGAGGATGTTTCTGAGCAGAAAATCAGATGTCATACAATATAAATTAATCCATGGAAAATACCAACAGATTTGATTGCTGTTTTCAAATATTTGCTGGAAGCTGTTTATTGACTGAAGATGCATCATTAATATAAACAAACATTGCAACTGCAATTCATCATTAATCATATAGACAGGATAAATCAATTCAGCTGGAAATTTAAAGTTTCATGCAATTGATTGTTATTTAAAAACACTGGAAATGAAACATCCTTTAATATAAACACAGTATTTGAAGTAGTCTTCAGATGTATCCCACGTTCTATCTAATTCTGTGAGAAAAAGAATCAATTTTAGTGTTTCTATTTTTCAGATCTGGCAATCAGGCTTAGTTTACCTCAACCTATGATTTCTTGCACCTACTTGAGAGTCTTGAGGGTGACTTGTAAACTTTTTTTTTAATACCATAGTTTTTTTTCATAACTTGGGTATTTTAGTGTTTTTGTTCTATTCTGTTTCAGAGAAAAAGCTTTAAAACTTTCATTATACGCTACCAAAATTTGATTCCTTCTTAAAATGGAAGACAATACACTCCTAGAGACAATTAAATTAGGATACAAGCTATTCAAAAAAAGACCTCAGGTTATAAGACTGAGCATTTAAAGCAAGCTCATGTGTTTCTATACTATACTGCGTTAAGAGCATATAGTGAGAAGTAGTGCAAAACAGCATAGCATCAACGTTCCTGTAGGAAGTCTTTACTGT
>NW_009644909.1:0-1104 GCF_000690535.1 Cariama cristata | reverse complement strand
GGCTGCCCAAGTGCTGGGCGGGTACCTTCTGGCCCATCGCTTCCACAAGAAATAACCAGTTTTCTCAAATAAGCAGAATTTAGACTGACACAAAATGCATAGTGCTCAGTGGGATTTCTGTTGTTGCCTCAGATAATTAGAATCATTGATGTTTTTACCAAATTAAACATAAAAATGCTGAATGAAGTCAGTGTAGCAGTTTCTTTGTTATTTGTTTTGATAACAAATCACGTTTATTTTACATTATACTTAAACTTCCAAATTCTAAGTAAGATAAAAGAGACATTTCATGCTTCTTAGATCTGTTATTTCAGGCTGCTTATAATTTTAAGAAAACCGCATCACATTTACATTTGGTTTGTGTTACTGTGGTTTTCTTTCTACAAATTAAATCAAACATTTTTAAATTATTAACATTGTATGATCTTTTCTATTCAGTATTTTCACTTTAAGGCTTAGATTCTAATGCCATCTTATGTCAAAACTGGATTTTGTGCTGCAATTAAACCCACCAATCAGATTCTAAAATTTGAAATGGAAATCTTTGAAAGTATCTCTTTTCACAGTGTTTTTCAACCTATCTTCCTGTTTATAGCTACATCAGATTTTTGAAAATGGAAAAAAAACCATCAAAACACTGAGGAATGGAAATGTGCTTTAATTGGTATTTGGTATATCTCCCTGGACAAGCAAAGTTGTAAGCAAGTGAAAACTTGTATTAATTGATATTTTACGTAAATAGATTCATTCATCATGATGAAATTTACTTAGTTGCTGTAGGTCACTCATTACTTGTTTGTAGTCTTGGAAGGAGATCTGGTCCTTTCAACATAAGTATCTGTGCTCCCATACAGTCAATAATGAGTTATGTATTCATCTGTATTGACTTTATAGGCAATAGTCACTGCCAGAGGGCAATCTAGGTCATCGAAGTTCTGTTTTACCTATCCCTGATCACGAGAAGAATTAATGCAAATGTTGAGTATTGGTGACTGAGGCGGATCCAGGCCACGTAATCCTTTTCTGATGATAGATATCCAAATAAACAAGAATGGATACTTTCTATCCTCTCTTAGAAGATAGCTTACATTAGATATAAGATAT
>NW_009644908.1:0-1103 GCF_000690535.1 Cariama cristata | reverse complement strand
GAATTCGGCCTTGGAAAAAGAAACCTCATCTGTACAACGATGAACCAGAAGTGTGAAGCTTTCTGACAGCTGTTCGGAGTACAGAATATCATCTACAGTTTGCTATTTAATTTTATGCAGACTCCGACTCCAAAAGATGAAATTTCTTTCCAAGTCAGAGCAGCTCCAGAGCTGGGTTACTGTGCAGATAACTAGGCAATGTGAGTTCCAGTTACCGTTAATTTTTCGGCTGCTAGTGGGAAGATGGGCCCCGTTAGAAGTGAGCTCATTACAAGAGGCTCACTAACACGATAAAGTCAGTACTCTATTTGCACAGAGTGATATCTCTAATTGCTCAGGCCTTCTTATGGCTTGTGTCTGCTTGAGTTAGATTTCTTTTGTGTAGATAAAAAGACTTCTGTAAGAAATCACCTCGGTGCTACAGCACTGTCAGTCTGGAGGGCATCTCCAATGAGATTAATGATGTCTGCCTTAATATAAGAAAACTTTGCATAAATGAGATTATGGTTTCTGCTGAAACCTGCCAACTCTTATTCATTTGCAGTAAATATTATCTTTAATTAAAAGTTTTAAGGTATCTTGTTCCTGAACTAATGAGATCTACAGTGATTTCCCTTAGGAATTAATTTACCTTCTTAATTCTTATTCATTTTGGTGATATGACTATTTAAATCTGATTCAGACTTCAGAGCTTTGTTGAACATATTCATCTAGAACAAAAGGTCATTTTGCCGTATTGAAGTTTTGTTGGTATTTATGATTCTCTGTTCTCTCTCGATTCCAAAGATACGTGTTTAGGTTCCTGCCCCAAACATTTCCTACTAACACTTCTGTTCATCTTAACTCTTCATGCCGAGTGCCTCTTTTTCACAACTGTTTCACTTTGGCTCATGGTTTCTGTTCCATCCAGAGCACAAATCAGTTATAGCTGAAAAAAGATCCTGATTGTGATTGACTTATTTAGAATAGCACAGCTATGTAAAATATACTGAAATATGTGGAAAACATTTGGTGCAATTGCTGAGAAATACAGGAGTATTTCTGCCTTTATATCTGCGTAGTTGTCCTGGTGTGGCCCGTTTTAAGAGCCGGCCCAGCCTTAA
>NW_009644907.1:0-1102 GCF_000690535.1 Cariama cristata | reverse complement strand
GTTGCTGGGGGCCCCTGTAAAGAAGACTGTAACATGTCTCCAGACGGGCACCAAGGAGGTGGCAAAAATGTGAAAAGATCTGTTTCCCACTTATAACGTGGGGTTTGTCATTGCTAACCTCAGGGGGGTGTTACGAGAAGTATCAAACACTGGCACAGCTAAGGGCATTTATCTCGGTGAATGTTGCGTGGAAATTGGTGTAAAAATGCAGCTGCTGATGGGCAGCTCTCACTGCTCAGGCTGAGCCTGGTTGCCAGCCGTGCTTTAACCCTCTTGCTGTCTCACACGCAGGCTGACGGACTGTGCCATCGGTCAAGGGCAGATAGATGAGCTCTGCAGAGTCCTGGAGCAGCACGGGTGGCTGGCAGAAGTGGAGTAAGTGGGGCTTGGGTTGTTACCGTGACCTTGAGCAGGAGTCCCTGAGGGAGAGCTGGGTTGGCATGGTTCAGCATTGCCTGGGGTTTCCCAGCCTGCCTGCGTGTGTCTGTGTGCTCATTCAGACTCTTTAGAAACAAAATTGATTAGTGATCATACAGGTCCTTTATTTTAAGAGAGCTTGAGCTGGTGGGACAGCTTCCTTGGGATTTTCGCTCTGTGGCTGTTTTGGTGCGTTTATTGCTTCATCTGAGCTCTGCTCTGAGCTTGTGTTCAGTGCTCCTCATCTGAGCTTGCTCTGGAGCTTGTTTGGTAGTTTGTTTTAGACAGACCTTTAATGGCCGTGCTGGGATTTAAGTCCAGGAAGTTTGACTTTTTCCTTCAAGGCTTCTCAGAAGAGCATTGCTACTTAAAAGGCTGAGTTTTGGTTGACCACCTTGTTCTTCTGCCTTTCAGTCTCTCCAGGAATCAGCTGGGAGATGAAGGCCTGAGGTACCTCTTGGACCACTTGCATCGAGTGCCCGTTAGCTGTTCCTTCAAGTAAGAAAACATCCTGTGAATCGGAGATGCCTGAGCAGAAAGGTGTTCATGCAATCCCTCCTGAAGCTGGTTGTCATGCTTCTTGCCCACTCCTGCCTTAGGAGGTCAGGTCTGAGTGAGCCATGAGCACGACTCAAGACCTCAGGCCAGGGTGACTCAGGGTCTGATCCAAAACCTGCTGAAGTAA
>NW_009644906.1:0-1104 GCF_000690535.1 Cariama cristata | reverse complement strand
ACCCAGTGCCGGTCAGTCCTGTTCAGCCTGACCTAGTAAGGCCCGGCTCAGCCCGATCTAACCCATCTCAGTCCTGCCAGGCCTAGCTCACCTCAGCCTGACCTTGCCCAGCTCGGCTGCGTTCAGCCCAACACAACCTAGCCCAGCTTGGTTCGGTTCGGCCCAAGCCAGCCTGGCTCGGCACAGCTCCCTTGTCATGGCGGACAAGGCCCGTAGGAAGGATTTATGCTCCTGTAAGCGATGAGCGCAACGCCGTGTGAACGGCGAGGGGTTTAACACCCTCTTGGTAGAAGAAGAGCTGAGGGAGGCAGCGTTGCCTCCACGGAGCCACGTCCTGAGGTGACGGAGCTCCTCTGCCCACACAGCTGGGTTTCTCGCCACCCTTGCGTTCTTTCCACCCCATCTTGCCCTCAACCTTTGGAGCCATGCTCAGCAACGCTACGGCGTGAGCGCAGGCATGTGGGTAGCATGGTGCAGCTTTTTTTTGTAGGTCAGCTTAAATGGTTTTTGCTACAATGAAGGGTGCTGTCACTGTAAACGCTCTCCCAACTTGTGTGTGTCCACAGCTACGCCGTGACATCTTCTCCTGCCCTGGAAACTTGCTTGGTCCACAGAGGAGGGGGTGACAGGAGCCAGCTTTTGAAAAGAAAGTTCGGCCCGTGAAGTTGAATAACTAGCAGTGAGTTTTGGTTTGCTTTCTCCATCAGGTCCACTGAGACGGGGCAATCCTGAGAGAAGAAATCTGTCTGTCCCACCCAAGCACATCACTTTGCCCTTCCGGCCTCCGCGGGCTCCTCAGCTGCAGCATCTCTTTCCCACTGCGGGTAGGGAGATGTCCCATCTCATCCCTCACTGCGTAGACATATTCAGACCCTGCAGAGCTGCGATTCCTAAGGAAGCCACTTAGCGCTTTATCTTTCAAGTCTTGTCTATGGGATTTAGTCTTGAAGGGACCTTCAGATTTTGGGGTGCAAATTGTGTTTCTGCTCTGTTCGCTTTCAGTTTCTAAGTGCTGTAAATTTTCTTTTTAGGAACAGAAATGGAAACTTGGAGGAAAATCTGTGGACCACTAGTAATGCGATGGAGGCAAGAGCTGATGAAAGG
>NW_009644905.1:0-1102 GCF_000690535.1 Cariama cristata | reverse complement strand
GGTCGGTGCTGGTAAGGCACAAAGAGGAGCGGCTGAAGATAAATGAGCAGCTCCCCCACGCCGGGATTTGAGCAATCAGGAAATATAATCTGAGCTGGAAAGTGCCCGAGCATCTGTTGGGTTATTAATAAATTGTATGCAATCTGTCCAGGATGAATCCCGGGACGGAGGGGAACCATCTGCTCCCGAGTGGTAGCTCTAATGGTGTCTGGGGAATTAATTTAGGAAATGAAAGGCAATGGGATCGGCCAGCCGGGCTCCCGGAGTGCCTGGTGTCTACACAGCTTTTCCAGGGTGAGACAACATGGGTGCTCCCCAACCCCGGGGACAAGATCCCACACGGATGCACAGAGAACTGGGATTGAGGCCGAGCGTGGGCATCATCTCTCTAGCCTCGCAGGCTCAGCCAGCTTTCGGGGAACTCACACTCTCTTTCGAGATCCTTTCCAGAAACCAAAGGGTCCTGGGGCAGGAAAAGCCCCGCTCCCAGGGGCTGCCTTGTGTCCCCACCCCCGGGTGGAGAAGCCGACCTCGCTCACCTTTTCTCTCGGTCAGTGCTAATTGGGGCCCATAAATATTATTCTCCGCGTTTTATCCCCCACCTCTGACTGTGCCCGGTATGTTTTCTAGCTCAGCTCCCCTCAAGGCTGAGCAGCCGAAGGGGCGGGCTGGCTGTAACACGGCGCGGCTGCCTGCGGGGCTCCGCAGCGGTGCGGGCAGGGCAGGTAACCCTCAGTCCACCGCCGGGGCTCAGTGCCTGCTATCCCCCTGGAAAATGGGGACTTGTGGGGTGCTGCGAACACCTAGATGTCAGTTATGTTAATGGCGGAAGGCTGGGGGAGTGGAGGGGTTATCACACGAGCTCTCATCGCGGGATGAATAGCCGAAATGTTGATTGCTGGGGGGCATCTCCGCCTGACCGCGATGGGCCGGGGGCTGCGGTAGCAGACATGCCTTTCCTTAGAGGAAGAACGCGGGCACCGTGCCCCTAAAACACTTCAGACGTGAGAAAACCCGGGCTTCCATAAACCCCACTCCAGCCTAAATAAAGGCCAGATCAGGGTAAAACCGAGTGACAGGGAAGAGAGGCAAACAGGGAACA
>NW_009644904.1:0-1099 GCF_000690535.1 Cariama cristata | reverse complement strand
ATTCTATGATTCTATGATTCTATGACCAGTACCCAGTGGGAGCTGCCTGAGGGCTCCTCCATTTCAGTGAACTGGCTGCGTTCGTTCTGAAGGTGAGGAATTAGTGCAGTGCAGCACAGCCCTGAAGGCCAGGCTGTACACGCAGCACAGCACACCTAGCTGGGTTAACTGTTATGTGGATCATCACCTCCTCGATGTACAATGGCCTTCTGCTCAGGTTCTCCACACCCTGTGAAACCTTTGCCTTACCATTAGATGACTCAGGCCCTAGAAACACCCTTTTTCCTCTCCAGTGAACAAGAAGGCAAAATAGACAAGTAGACAAGTATGTCAGATGGAAACTTCTACCCTGCAGAAATCTGCAGTATTCCAGATGAGAGCTGAGCCCTTGCAATCTCATTGCTCCTTCAGTTTCTTAACTTTGAACAAACAAGTGATTGGGCTGAACTAGTTGGAAAAGAAAAACTGAACTGAGCATCTCTTATTTAATTTAAACAATGTAAACAGACTAAGACAGTTGAATGCATTAAGTTACCATGGTTACAAGTCCAATACTAGATATTAAAATTATCACAGAAGTTCCTAAATACAATGCAGTTAAACAAAAACTGTAGAAGAAAGAAACCCAAACCAACCAACATTTATTACCCACTAAGCTTAAGACATCAGCTGAAACAAAATTAATTATTAACTTTACTTGTGGCACAATGCTGTTGCAGTAGCCATCAGGTTCTTGATGTCCTGCTGTGATTTCAAAAGTTCCTAGAAAGACAAGTGCCTGGAATAAAAAATAAAACAACAGACAAAACCTACTCAGTGTCACCACTTGGAGGCTTTTCCAACATAGCCAAAAACTGTATCTGCAAAAAATGTGCATTCTTAGATAGACAGCAATACACTATATTTTTCAGCACAGTTCAGATGTGATAGCTGAAATGACCCTTTCCTTCACTAGCCCCAGTTGGTTTTAGTGCATTTGTAGTTAAGAATTTTTCCTTTGGCAGATCCTTCAGAGCTTGACTTTTAGCTCTAGGCTTTTTCTCTCTCCTAACACTAACCTAGGCCTACTATGAATCACAGAATCACAGAATCGATTTGG
>NW_009644903.1:0-1100 GCF_000690535.1 Cariama cristata | reverse complement strand
GCTGGAACAAGCTCCCCAGGGACACGGTGCAGTCTCCAACACTGGAGGTTTTCCAAGACGCAACTGGACAAGGTACGAAATAACCTCATTTAGGTTCCCTTTCCCACAAACAGTTGGACCAGATGATCTTTTGAGGTCGCTTCCACCCTGGACTGTTCTACTAGTCTATGACTTGACAACACACACACAAATTTGCTGCTTCTCAGCTGTATCTTACCTCCTTTTTAAAAAATATAGATGTTATTCCCCTAGGTTTATGACGAAATAAATTGTTCACGCTTTCGTGCACAGTCCAGCAGTGCATCGTGAGACTCGCAGGCTGGCTCAGCCTCTTTTCGGGGGGAATTGCTGAGAACCGCATACCCAAAACCCAAACCCAACCGCAGTCGCTGAATCCACAGACTTTGGGTCTTTTGCGAAAAAGGTCAACATGATCTAGAAGCCGAATTTGAGAATTCCAGTTTTCTAAAACCGCTTCTAAAATTCTAAAACTTTTAGACTAAACCTAAATTAATTCCTCTTTTTAAATCAAAAGAGAACACTGATTGAAAGAAGTAGTCTTCTTAACAGAGCCAAACAAAACCCTGAGTGCTGGCAGGAAACGTTACTTGCGACAGGTTACAGCCTGACGCCTTTGCGTACTATTTGGCACCTCTCCCCAGAAGATCAATAGCGTAATATTTATTACAAAGATGCTAGTCCCATCAGCAAGGGGCAGCAGTTGAGGACTCCATTCTATCTTTCTCAACAGAGCAGCTCTGATCATCACCTTATCAAAAAAATCCCAGATATAATCTGCTCTGCAGTTTTAGATAGCTTCTTCCAGGAAAAAATCACAGTGAAGTGTACTACTGGAGAACTGCATCGTGTAAGGGAAACTTAAGTTTCCCTTTCTGCTCCTCAAGATGTCTTTTATTACTCCACTTTTCAGATAAGCATTTCTAAAAGATGACTTCAGCGTATACTGCTTTTCTTTCATGAATTCTCCTATTATTCAGGAGTAACAACAAAGTGCTCCAGGAAACTATGCAAATCTCTAAGAACCGCAGAGAAGAATAACTAATAAAAACAGGCAATTCTCCAAAATGTATACACACACA
>NW_009644902.1:0-1099 GCF_000690535.1 Cariama cristata | reverse complement strand
AAGTTGGTCTTTAAACAACTTAAAAGTTTTCAAGCTCAGGGCCCTGCCTTTCCCCAGCAGTACTCCCAGAACCACAGCAGCTACCCACCAGCATAAGGAGACAGCTCATACACGGCCAACTCATACTGGCTGAACCACAAAGTGCTCGGTAGAAGTATCACGTCTAGGGCTGCTGCAAGTGCAGTAAGTTAATCACTGTAAGAGATGTCACCCCTGCCTTACTGTCACTCCCTCTCATTACACCCTTGCACAAAGCCCAATCCCCAACACCAACTTTGACATTATTTTCCACAACCTCCATTAAACAGCTTGACAAAGCAACAAAGCACACGTGCTATAAACACACAAAACTGTATTTGTAAAATCTTTAGTATTCACACCAATTTCAGGATGCTCTGTAACGATGTCCATTTCCTCATCTCTCTTTTATTTATGTGATTTCATTATACTAGACTAACACACTAAAGCCTGTTCAGAAACGACTGCACAACTGTTTGGACAGGTGAACGTGTAGTCTCTATTAGCAATGTAAGGTTCTCTGCTTATATCTGGCAGGGAAACACTAAAGATATAATCTCATGCCTCATTACACTCTTGTTCTCAGAGAAAAGTAAAAGTATTGAGAAATCAGTGAAAGTGGTTTATACACTTAAGAAAAAAGTTATCACACAGAAGTCCTCCACAGCAAAACCCGAGAATACCACGACATTTCCAACGGAGTCTCGGACACCCTGTACATGCACCAACTTTAGTCCTGGCCATAAACTTTCCTTCATACTGAAAAAAAGCCAGGGAAGCTCAAGCTAGGGGACCTTCCTGGCTGAGAAGCAGCCAGCTACATCACCCATGGCTCTTCCCGCCTCCAGTCCTTCAGTCTCCCAATAGCTAAGGATTCGCAGGAAGGAAACTGAAGTGAATCTAGGCCAGCACCCTGCACTTCAGGGGAACATTTGAAGGCTCTCCACAGCCCCCAGTGCCCTCCAGCCACACCAACCGCGGGGGCCGTGCCTGCGACTGGGGAGCCGCTTGAACCACCGGGATGAAGAGAGTCGGCCCCGTTCTCCCCCTCACTCTGCCCTAGCCCCGCCACCCCGGGCCG
>NW_009644901.1:0-1099 GCF_000690535.1 Cariama cristata | reverse complement strand
TACGGGCAGGTCCTCTACGGGATCAAGCAGGCTAAACAGGACACACCGGTGGGGGTCTCCAGGATGCTCGTGAAGGAGGTCTGTTCTGTGGGTCTTTGGGACCCGCCTTTGGCTTTTTGTTATTTTGCTTCTGTTTCTGCCCCTCCTTGAAACAGAGACACAAAATCTCTTCCAAATAAATGAAATCGTTTTCTTCCAAGCGAGGAAAAAGGGTTTGATTCAGGTTGAAGAAAGGGGAACTTCTTATGTGACATGCTATAAAGTGTCTTCGCCACTTGAGAGGGCCCTGACACCCCTGGCACGAGGATCCTGGAGGGGCTGGCAGGGAAGCAGGACTAACGCATGATGCAGAGCATGAACACGGGTTTGGCACAGCAGAAACTTTTAACAAACAAATACTTTACCAGAAGAAAGAAGGAAAAATTAGTTTGGTCACTGACCGTAACAGCAGTCCCAAAGCTTCTCTTGAGAGCATCCTTGTTTTGATTTAGGAGCTTTGCGGAAGATTCATTTATTTCCCAGTGGCACGACACAGATCCTGCATAACATGCATTTCTGGTTACGGCTGTTTTGCATTTCTGTTTCACTTAAAGTCACCTTTAAGAGGTTGTCTACCATCCTGGACAGACCGGGGAAGGGGCACGTGGACAGCCCACTGTGGGAGCAGCGAGCTCTGCCAGGGAGCTGAGGCGGCTGAGCGGCAAAAGGGCGGCACGGCTGCCCGGCTCCACAGCCAAACTCAACATGAGGCTGCGGTAACAGCCGAAAGCCCATTTCCACTGGAGCCAGTGATGAAGAGACTGCATCCTAGGGGCCTTCTGGACAGCAGAAGCACCTTCGTCAGGAGTTTTGTGCATCTCAGCACCTTCCACAGCCAGCGGAGAGCGAGGGAGAGAGAGGAGCGGGCACCTCCAAAAGGCACTTCAGAGCTGAGGGGCTCAATCATCCTCTCATGGTGCCAGGGACTAAAGAAACTGAGGGTGGCTGAGATCCTGGTGTCAGTGCTTTGGGAGAAATGGGATCAATCCAGGTCAGAGGAGCTAAATTCAGAAAAGTACTGTGGCAAAGTGACATTCAGCTGAGCATCACCTGGCATCTA
>NW_009644900.1:0-1098 GCF_000690535.1 Cariama cristata | reverse complement strand
ACTGCTGCAATGGCTCAAGAAGGGACTCAACAAACTGCTGTGCCAATAACAAGATCCTCTGCTCCAGTAAAGGAAGCAATTTGCCCAAACAGAACCTACGTGCCAGCTCCCCTAGAGCTGAGCTTCCTGCACCCACATGAGACAGGCGGCATACGCTGTCCTGCACTTTGTAGTTGATGGACAACTTCCACCAAGGAGTCCCAAGGGCTTTTGTTGCTGACCGGCAGAACCCAGAGAAAAAGTCAGGCTTTTGCAAAGTAGCAGTGGAGCTCATGCAGGGCACGAGTGAAGGGAAAATCACTGTCCTCAATCACGTCACTCAGGGACAGGCAGCACCCTGCGAAGCTCTGGCGCTGCGTGATGGGGCTGGCAGGGTTAGCTCAGGCCGATGCTGGCCGGGAGGCTCGGCAGCTGAGCCGCTGCCTGGTGCACTGCCTGTCGGCTGAGCTACCAGCGCGGGGAGATGAATTACTGCTTCTGGGGCAGGAAGATGTGCACAGCTTCTGCCTTGCATAGTTTCAGAGACATTAATCCCAATTCAAAGGCAATTTAGACCTAAATATAACGTAACACTGCACACTTTTTAGAAGTTTGAATGCAGAGATGTTACTACTGACAATCACTATACATTGATCTCTACTCGGTCTCATCAATACACCTTTCAAGACAGTATCTTGGCAAGAGATGTGGTGAAAATGCCAGTTTAAGGCCCAGGTACCCAGGAAAATGCATTCATCTTCATTATGTGACCCATGAACAACTATTTAATGACACAGACACGCTCTCAGCATGCTGTTAACAAAGGGAACAGTGCAGAGAAGCCTTTGGTGTGCTGGCATTAATTAGCCAGGCTGCTCTGGACTTCCAATCTTGTTGTAAAGTTACATCTTGTAGAAACCGAGCCAGGAGCCCCCTCCTTCCTCGGGAGCCTGCAAGCAGCTCTGGAATTCCAGCTATGCAGCCGTGCTGGGACAAGAGCCAAGAACGAAGCATACTTTTAAAGGGGAAAAAAACACCCTGCGGTGGAGATGATGTCCATATGGCACCCATTCCTCCTGCTCCCCAGCCTGACCCAGCCCAGCCCAGCCAGCAGCTGCA
>NW_009644899.1:0-1097 GCF_000690535.1 Cariama cristata | reverse complement strand
AGCGACCAGCACACGCTTCACTGCCGGTTCAAGTGCCATGGGGGCACTCAGTCCTGCCACCTGAGCAGGCTGCAGCAGGTCCCTCTTTGCACTGCAGCACTTAGGCACGGAGATGCTCGTGTTCAGCATGGGTAAGGTCATAGCTGGAGTAGCTGTCAACAACACTGCAGATGATCTGCACAGAATCCAGAAAAAAAACACTGAGAATGATCAGAAATCTAGCAATGGCAAGCTACAAAGAGAAGTCAAAGGGATGCAAAAAACACGGAGAGGAGACCGAGGTGAAGATGTTAACACTCTACCAAAACATGAAAAGCTGCTGCAAGGGGGAAGGCAATAATGGTCTGTAAACCACGGGGAGAAGGATAAAAAGAAGCGAGCTTCAGTCACATCCAGATAGATCCAGGTTTGATGTTTGTGATGAACTATTCATGACCCTGACAGGTGGCTATGTGACAGCAGTAAGCATGGATGTAGCCCAGTTAAATGCTTAGAGGCGCTAACAGTCCTCAACGTCCAATGAACTTTCTACAGAGACGACTCCCCTTCCACACATTCTCTTTAGAAAGGCTGGCTACACAACTAGCAATTTGTACACGTGCTTCTACGGCCAGCTGATCTTCTCGCTAATGAAGCCTGCCTTCTGTGAAGGTCAACAAGTCCAGAAGGAGGTGGATGTGTTCATCTGAGCAGAAACCTAGATTAGTGGAGGTGGTCTTCCATTTTGGACTACCACTGGTGACGATGAAAGCACCAGTGCTCCCCACCACTAGTGAAGAGCAGCATTCTCTGTTTGCTTTTTCTCCCCTGGTTGCTGGGCAACCACAGAATCTTTTACATCTGTAAATGCAGCAAATACCTTATTTTGAGCCATTTTAATATTCAGCCTGGTGAAGAGCTGATTCATCAGCACTTTTCTTCAGATGGGTATAATTAAGCTTTGCACTGTAGTATAAGCCTCTGCAGTTGGTAATAGGTTGAAATTACAGTAGATGAAATAACAGTAGGAAAAAACATAGGTTGAGCATCATTTGAAAGGGCACTGACACATTGCTCATTCTTCATCCTCGTGGACCAGGCCTGTACCACAATGGCAC
>NW_009644898.1:0-1097 GCF_000690535.1 Cariama cristata | reverse complement strand
CACTCCTCAAGCCTGTCAAGGTCAGTCTGGATTGCATCCCTTCATTGTTCAAAGGATTAATTATTATTTAATTAGTTCAAAATAAAAATTAAAGCTGTGGTAAGGAGGCAGAAAAATCACACATTCTGAATGAACAGATGATGCAATAAAAATAAAATTTACTGTTGATAAGTCCAAAACAATTCACATCTAAGAAATAACTAACTATAGACATAATTATAGCCTTTAATGAAAACATCCATAAATCATATTACAGATCTTGTAATTGTAGACAGTAGCTCAGCACTCTGTTACAGTCCACATGTGAAGAGTATGTTGTAATATGCACCACATCTGAATGTGTGAAGTTCAGTAATTTCAAATGATGTAAGAAAAGGCCAGAAAAGGTTCTAGGATGACCAAAGAAACTAAATGATCAGAAATTAAGTTAAAATCAATGACCAGCAGTTACTGTTGTTCTCATTTCTACCTTTCTCAAGAATGGCCCACAAGAGCTACAGCCTGGTATTCTGTCTGGAGGTGTTGTATATTTTTCCTCCTTCTTCTCCCTCAAAGGCTTCTCTTTTTCCTTTGTCCTTTCATTCCACTGGCAGTAATTTTTTTCCTATTCCACCCCTGGGCTTCTATATTTTCTTTCTCCTTTACAGCTGCTCTGCCAATCCCTTGAGAATCACGTTATGACATAGATCTTGGAAGATTATTATTATTTTTTCTTTTTCTGCTGTCAGTCAGGTTTCAAATAATTTACTAGTATATAATTAAAGAATAGAGGCACATATGCCATGTCATATTACAGGAAAACAACAACAAAACCACACACAAAAATTCCTTGTATGAAATAACTAGCAGGTATCAGTAGAATAAAATAAGAAAGCAAGTAAACAAGCAAACAATCAACTTTCTCCTTCTTCAATCACAGAATTTCCAAAAAGCAGACTTTAAGATGGTTTGGAATTTGCGGGTCTTGTTTTTTCATCCCTTTAGTAGTTTCACCTCTGTAGTCATATAGAATGGCTTTCCTCTTGGATAAATTCTTACTACAACATAAATGAATGAATGAACATTAAGGAACATTTCTGTTAATGAACAATCAGACT
>NW_009644897.1:0-1093 GCF_000690535.1 Cariama cristata | reverse complement strand
TTTTTTTTTTGGTGCAGGTCCGCAGCCACCCTGTTTTTTGTGGTACAGGTTCTGGGCCCCTCTGGTGTTTTTGGTGCAGGTCCCTGGCCTCCCTTTTTTTGTGGTGCTGGTCCTCAGCACACTTTTTTTATGGTGTAGGCCTCAACCCCCCTTTTTTGGTGGTATGGCTCCCAGGCCTCACTGAGTTTTGTTGCTGCGGGTCCCTACCCCTCTTACTTTTTTTGGTGTAGATCCCAACCCCCCTTTTTCTTTTTTGGTGCAGGTTCCTGGCCCTCCTCGGTTTTGTGTGTTTTTCTGGCCCCTCTGCTTTGGTATTTATAGCGTAGGTGCCTGGCTCCCCCTAGTTTTTCTGGTGTGGGTCCCAAAAACCTCCTCTTCTTTTTCATTCAGCTTCCTGCCCCCCCTGTTTCTTTTGCTGCAGGTCCTCTGGCCCCTGGGTTTTTTTGATGGAGCTCCCCATCCACCCTTTTTTTTTGGTGGAGATCCCAACTCCCCTTGTTTTTCTGGTGCAGGTTCCCAGCCCCCCTGGGGTTATTTGGTACAAGTCCCCGTACATGGGGAGTTTTTTGTGCAGGGCACAAACTCCAGTGCTTTGTGGGGGTTTTTTTGGGGTCTTCGCCCCCTATCTTTTTTGCTGTGGGTCTCCAGACCCCTGTTTTTTTGTGGTACAGTTCCCCAGCTCCCTTGTTATTTTTTGTGGGGGTCCTCATCCCCCCTTTTTTTTCATTGCAGGACTGCAACTTTTAGAGGGTCCAGCCTCTCTTTTGGAGGGTCCAGCCCCTCTTCTAGGGCTCAAAGCCTCAGTTTTAGGGTACAGACTTATCACTTAGGGCTGAAAACCTCCATTTTACCATGTAGCCCATCATTTTTATGGCCCAAAGACCTATTTTTTAGGTCTAAAATCCTCAGGTTTTGGGTCCAAGCCTGTGTTTTAGTACCCATAGCCTATTCTTAGGGTCTAAAGCCTTAAGTTCCAAGATTTACACTTTTGAGGTTCAAGGTCTCATTTTAAAGGCCCATGGGGCAGGAGCACACCCCTTGCCCCCCCGCCTTGAGTTTGTCAACTGCCTGGTTTGATTGCGTATATATAATC
>NW_009644896.1:0-1096 GCF_000690535.1 Cariama cristata | reverse complement strand
TGTGTACTACCAGGGATTTTTGTAAAAACAAAGCAGATTTCACTTCCAAACCTACCCTTGCTTTTTAACCCTTTTCAAGTGCCAAGTTCAGCTTTTGACAGCTGCAATTAGCTGTAGCAGTAAGACACCAATCCCCCAAAGTATTTTTTTTTGTGCGCTCTGCTTAGCCACACATAACTTCATAAACCACACCTGCAACAACTTAGTGAAACCTTTCATTGCCTCAAACTGATGGTGAGCTGATGCTATTCTGCTCATTCTTACGATGCTCAGGAAAAACGCTGCTCTCACCACTGGGCATCACCATCCTCATCCCACCCTATCAGTAGGTCAAGGTAATTCCTTATCACCACAAGCAGAAAAATACAGAGCTGAGATTAAAGGCTGTTCTTTATTCACCCTAGCGTACAGTCCAGTGAGTTAGGAAAGTCAGCTCCTCACCCAGCGCATTTGTGCTTCTAGCAATGTCATCGCACAGCGTTTTTCATCCAAAAGATGACGACGCAGCACAGTATCGAAAGATGAGGCTGCTCAGGGGCTAAGATGACAAAAGGCCCATATTCTGCTATTCCTTCCGCAGCTTAAGCGAGCCTGCGTGGTAACAGGCCAGAGCAGCTTCTGTGCTTAAAGCCTAAAACACAGAGAGCTCCCCAACCAGCAGTGCATGTTGTCGAGGAGATAAACAGAGCGGGAAGATTTGTGCAACCAGCACCACCAGAGAGACCTTCTGCTGGCCCAAACTGACTGCCGGGTGCCTATCATGGTGCACCTGAATCTACAAAGGTGCGTATGTCAGTAAACACACGCCTTCGAGGGAACGGTCCAGCACCACCTAAGCCCGGCTGTTGCTGTCACTCGAGGAGAAACTCGTCTTTTCTACACACGCACTCATCTTTTTCCTTCCCTGTGCCCTTTCTTTGGTGAAACTCAGGCAACTTGTAAGCGGCGTGGCAGAACCCCCGTGGTAACTGCAGCACAGGCAGCCCTACCTCCAGGCCCTGCACCGTGTTCACTCGCATTCAGGTGCAAAATAAACAGCTTACGGCACTCGCTTCCACAGACTCCAAGCTCCCGCTCCTTCCCTCAGCTCAGCCCG
>NW_009644895.1:0-1094 GCF_000690535.1 Cariama cristata | reverse complement strand
TGCAGTAAGATTTATTCATGAAATAAAAGCTAAAAGATAGGTCTTTCTCATACATTACCTCAGTCTTCCTAGACAGTCAAACTGTTTGACAAATGCACATGATCAAAATCCATAATGCAATTTATTAATCAGATAAAATGCCACAGCTTCTAATTCACTGTTTAAATTAACTATGCACGCGCTATATATTTATTTTTTTAGAAAAGTATTCAAAACGTTATAGTCTATATGCTAAAACATAACACTAACACACATTATCAGACAGCGTCAAAAGGCTACATCACAGCAAGACTGTAAAATGTAGTAGAGAAATGGCACCATTTTTGACGATATATGAATAATCAACTAAAGTTTGTGAAATAAACTTTTGTTAACAAGTTACTCATTCTCAGATGGCCTGTATCAGATTATTTATTTACACAGCCTTTTCAGTACTCTTCCTGAAGCTAAACTCCATAGTTCTTTGCAACACAGGCCACTTGAAAGCACATCCGCAGCACCCTAAACATAGCAATCCTTTGCTTTCACTTATGGAGAGTTTCCTTCATTTTGTTGGATATATTAGATTTCATCATCTCCCCCGACTCCTGGTTTATTGTAACAGGGAAATCACCTAAAATTAGACAGCAGCAGTTGATAATGAAAAAAACAAAATATAAACAGTAGCTGTCACTGAACTGAGTAAACTTTTGAATGACTATTTTATTCCATCTAAGTTTTCTTACTGTGGTCATCACACTAGAATGCAAGAGTCTTTAAATACACAATAAGCAATGCCTGTATGTTTTTCCCATGTATGCTCCAAACCCATCATGACAACTACTAGCAATATAATGTCCTGTTTTGGTAAGATATTTCTTGTACTTTTGTTTAAAAGGTCAAGTTAAAAAAGGACACTTTCTAATAAATTCTGAAGGTTTTGAGGTCTCCGGTAGCTCAACTCCTATTAATTTTTAGATGAAAAAAGCATCCAGATTTGAAATCAATTATAAAACTATGAAAATTAACTCCCCAACCTTTGCTGAAAGTACTACTCAGAGGCTCAATCTGACAATGATTTCAGCAGAACAGAATGGATTTCTTTTTTTTTTTTT
>NW_009644894.1:0-1091 GCF_000690535.1 Cariama cristata | reverse complement strand
AAAAGGGTAAGCAGCAACAGAAGCAAGCCAGAACACATGCTTTCTCTTTTCCTCTGCGTGCTGCTGGCAGGCTGCTTTTACATGAAGTAAGATAGTGCGTGCATGCATATCAAGATAGGAGAGCATCTCATATAGCTGGGAAGGGGATTTGGGAGGTGGAATGGATTTGATTGTGCAGGGGCTAGGTGAAGGCAGAAATAATTGTTGAACACAGAAGAGTGTTGAAGCAAAATGATGAAAAATGAAGAAAGCTGCAAGAATGGGTAACTTTCTTCCTGAGCTGGTGGTTGAAAAAGGTGAATGGCAGCAGAAGGTAAGGATTGGTCAGAGATTGACCACACAGCTAAGCGACAAGGTTTTGCTCAGGGGGTTCTGTATCTAGGGGCCACCCTTAGATGGGGTGCCATTTGGTGGAGGCTGCTAGGGGAGCTGGGGAACAGAAATGAATCTGCTGTGGATCTCAGGACAGAGAGACGGTTGCTAGTCGGATGGTGCCTGTTTGAATGAACAGTACAGATCTCCTGCTGAGACTGCGGACACTTGCACAATGGCAGTCTGCACCTGGTGTGAGTGCAGAAATTAAGGTGAGTATGGATGTCAACTGAAAGCAAGTTGTTTCCAAAGAAAACAGGACTGACCTTTTTTAGCTGTACGTGATTTTAGGAGGTACAGGTGAGTGCACATACTTAGTTTAGAAATGTTGATCTTTTCTAGCACAGTTGTGCTGTTGTTACGGACCTGAGCTACCTATTTCTAAAGCTTGCTCATGGATTTTGCAGGAGCTTTTGTTACAGTGCAGGGATAGAGTTGACAGTTAACAGGAAAAGGAAGGCAGGAGATGGAATCTGAATAATGAAGGGGTAGAGACTTTATCCTAGGGTGACTTTATCAAGCACAATGAGTGCAGTCACAACAGGCTCCGCCTTAACCCGAGATCAGATGTCTCAGGTTTGTTTACACTAACCACCTCCCTTCTGCATAACTCTGATGTGCCTAGAATGAGAACTTAGTGAGACAAAGGACTGTTGAGTCACACAGATGATGGTCCAAGTGAAAAGAGTTGCCTTGGAGAAACTACAGAAATGCTGCAG
>NW_009644893.1:0-1093 GCF_000690535.1 Cariama cristata | reverse complement strand
ACATAAATGTTCCCTTCCATTTTATTATAATTGTTTTTGCTTCAGGGAGTTGAACTTTTTAAAATCCTGAGAAATTAGGATCTGAGGATATAAGCCATTCACTCCACCTATTTCTGTCTTCTTGACTTTGTACAAACCTTTTAATTTTAGTGGTTTACTTGGCAATGCTTAGATATCTAAAATGCATAATTTCGTATTTTCTTATATTAAAATAGACTAGCTGGTTCATGAGCTATTAACAGATTTACCTGAATATTTGTTGTATGCTACATACTACAGTATTAAAGATACTTTTAATCCTAACACCCACTGCTCGGAATTTTGCTACTTCAGAATTTCTCTTCTCTAGAGATTAATAAATAAATTGAAAGAATTATTTGTTACCTGAATTTATCATCTGGGCAAAATAGAAAACATATTTTCCATCAAAGAGAAAATTAAAAAAAATATATATTCTGAGTATAAACAATGAAAATGGTCAATATTCTTGTCAATAACACATGCAAAACATCGGGGCAGGTGATGCCTTTAAAGTCTAGGGCATCTTACTCTGGGAAAAAAAGGCAGAAGTCATGTACAGTCCTTTCAGAAATAAAGGCCAATATACACCAGCGAAGTCTATAGTAGCTAATTAAAAGAGGTAAATTAAATTTGTAACTTTTCCAGGCACTTAGGCAAACTCACTCAGAGGGGCCAACACCTATATTATTGACTTTTCTTACCATCCATTTGGCTGTACCTAGGCCCCCTGTTGAAAATGGTCTCTTGTTTTGATGAATGTTTTAAAATCCAAAACGGGTGTGTGAAAGGTTTGGGAAACTTCTTGTAGGCCTGGGCCAGAAAACATGCCCAGGACTGCCCCAGCAGCTTCACAGTGTGGGCAATCATCTTCTGTGGCCCACGAGCACTCCCAGGTACCTCTTTATTTACGGGTGTATCTGTTCCTGGAGACAAGATTATTCCTGCACACCCTCTTCTCCTTTTCATTTCAGGCTCACAAGCATCTCGTTCACAAGTAGGCTCTTTGATATTAGCAAAGTAGTGATTTAAATGAAAATAAGACTATCTAATAGAGTTTGTGAGTGAGCAGGAA
>NW_009644892.1:0-1091 GCF_000690535.1 Cariama cristata | reverse complement strand
TTTGCACTTTCAGTCCTCTAAATGCCCCTCCATGGAGACACACATCATGCATAGTGACATTAAGGCCATCAACAAGTAGGTTTACTTTTCCTAGGTACCTCGGTGGAGTTCAGCTCACGGATTAAGGTATCTCCATTCCAGTAAGGTGTCCATGTATAAGCCAGATGTTTAAACTCCATTATGGAGATCTAGAGCAAAAAAAACCACCTGTTGCCTGAATATAGGTGTTTCATGCCATTTGAGCCATCCTAGGCTATCCAAGAAACCTGTACATGGCCAGGGAACAGGACAGAAAACCTATTGTGCAAAATTGACTCAGGAACATGGTGGGAGGACCTGATCTGTAAGCTGGGAGTGGAAGTAAATGTTGGGCAAAGGACAGACAGAAGGTGAAGTTCTGATCCCCCCTTTTCCCGAGGGGAAAGAGGACACAGGATATTTACTAGTTTTGAACATATCATCAAAAGTCAGATCAATGCTTGACTTGCATGATGGACCACACCACCCAGTCCCTACGGCACCCTGGGAGACAGAGTCCTGCCAAAAGGGTGGGAAGGACAAGTCAGAGAAAGTAACCTATCTTGAGGTCCCAAGAGGCCAGAAAAAAAGGAGTTTATAGCAAAATGTTCTGTTCTCTTCACTTCAATAAACCAAGCTTATCCAACTTTAAAGATTTTCTATGTGCAATGCTGGTGGATAATAGATGTCTTGGGGGTTGGAGGGTAGGGTGTAGACATCAAAAATAATTTTTATGCATTTTCTGGAAACATTATCTTGCTTTTATTATGCCCAGCTGTCCAATTTAATTTTCACAACACAGACACAAGCAGGGCATTTCACACAGTTTGGAGACTGCTGGACTTTCTGCACGTCTCTCCTTTACCTTCGAGAAGACTGAGGCAAGGTAGAGATCCTGCCCATGACAGGTCCAGCTGACCAATGCTAAAAATCTCACTAATACCTTAAAGAAAGCATTTGGGTATTTCACAAAAAATCAAGGCCCAATGCAGCTCCTGTGCTGAATATTTACTCTTCTTTCCTCCACAGCTGCTGCTTTCTGGATGGAAAGAAAAAAAAAAAAAAAAAAAAAA
>NW_009644891.1:0-1091 GCF_000690535.1 Cariama cristata | reverse complement strand
CCTGGCTACTAGTGGCCATGTGGGGTCCTCTTGGAGGTGCCCAGAGTGTGGGGAGGGCACAGCCCCAAATCCAGGCTCATGTTCTGGTGCTCGTGCCTCCGCCAGTGCCACCAAGCAAGGGGTCTGCCCTGCCGCTGCCTCCACCTGTGACCACCGCTACGAGGACAACCACGAGCACCGCTGCTGCTCAGCCCACCGCCTCCACCACGAGACCTACGCCAAGCAAGACCACCACTGCGCCCAGCACTACTCCTGCACCAACCAGCAAGGCAACCACAACACCAACCACCACCAGCCAGTCCACATCAACCAAGACCACCCCTGCACCAACCACTGCCCAGACCACACCAGCCAAGACCACCACTGTGCGGCCAACCACCACCACCAGCAGCACCACCACCACCACCACTACCACCACCACCACCACCATGCGGTCCTTGCCAACCAAGACCACTGCCCCACGGCTAACTAGTACCACCCAGCGTTCAACCAGTCCTGCACGGGTAGTGCCACCTACCCCACCCCTCCCAACCAGCACTGCACACCTCCTGACCCCAGTCCTCCATCTCTCCTGTCCTCGCACCCATGTGCCCTGCCGTGACGGCACCGAGTGCGTGGCCCAGGAGTACGTGTGTGATGGGGAGAAGGACTGTGCAGATGGCTCTGATGAGGACGGGTGTGCCCAGCTCTGTGACACCCCAGGTAGGAGCCGTTCTTCAGTCCCCTGCACCCAGGGCTTCTGGCTGCTTCCTGGTGGGGTTGGTGGGATGGAGCCGTGGGAAGGTCTGAGTGTGTCCTGGGCTCTGATGCTTGTGATGTGACACACCGGTCTCTTCTGAGCTTGGCACTGGGCTGGAGGCCCTGTCACAAGGGGACAGGGATGGCACCACCGTTCCTGGTGACCTAGATGTGGCTGAGCTGAGAGTGCCTCAGTCGCCTTGCTCGGGACCTAGGCTGCTGGAGATGCGCTGACCAGGAGGGACCAAGCCCTGTCCCTGTGGTGTGGGGCCACTCTAGGTCACTGTTGGGCTAGCAGAGGGTCTGGGCAACCTGGCTGCCTACTGCAGGCTTAGCAAGGCCCCTTGTCTCCC
>NW_009644890.1:0-1091 GCF_000690535.1 Cariama cristata | reverse complement strand
TTTTTTTTTAAGATGTCAGTCTGATAGAATTGTTCTGTCGAGTTTTACTGGGATGGGCTTACCTTCATACATTAGCACTGAATTCCAGTGTCAGTGAAAAGATAAGAGAAACAACTCTACTTGTTCTCTGAATCAAACTTATTGCAAGATCAACTACAATTCTTTCATCTCTTGTGTAGGAAAGGTGAAGCCAACTACTCAACTCTTTCATTAGTGCTCATTCCCTCCCTGGGTGACCACACTGCAGCAACTATTTAATAAATTAATCTCTATGTAAGAAAATACTACAAGAAAAAATGTTGCTTTTCTGCTTGGGTGGAAAAATGACTGGGAGTGTAGACTGCTTCAGTAATGGCACAGAGGTAATTTGGTGTATTTTGTGTGTGCTCTGTCACCTCACATTCACCCTTTCCTCTTTGGGAAGGAACTCAGTACAGCTACTGTTTAAATTCAGAAACAAGCCCAAGGCGTTTGAAAACAGTAGGGTGTTAAGCAGAGCAGAGAATGAGTGTTCTACAAGGTATTTTCCATTGGCATCACAGAAGGCTTTGTTTTGTCTTTAGTGCTTTTAAACTGGTTCTGGTAATATTTTCAAAATAATGTACGGGAAGCATAAATGAAAACTGGGATAGGTAGAGCATGACCGTTTTAACCTTTCACTCTAACATTCAACAGTATCCCAGCCATTAAAGGGACATAGATTGTTCCCAAAGCAGGACTTTGTTGAAAGTTTCTAGTCTCTAAATGCTAAACCTCTCTAGAGTGAGATTGCCATTTCACTTGATTCTGTGTCTGTGTGCGATGTTCATTATTATTATAGATTCTATACAATTACTATGTCCATTTCTGAAATGGTGCAGTATTATATGTAGCTATACTAATATGTTTGGGAGGACTCCTTATTGCAACTTACTCAGCTTGATAGCCTAGTGTTTTTTAAAGCCACAGTGCATTCATAGATCCAGTGGTTAATATGCCGTTGTTTCACTTTTCCAATAGCAGATGATTTATTTAGTGGCTGATGTTAACAATGTCAATGAATTTCTTGGGCTAAGTTTCCAAAATTTTCTAAATGTAATTAAAAAAAAAAA
>NW_009644889.1:0-1087 GCF_000690535.1 Cariama cristata | reverse complement strand
AGATAGCAGCTTTGGTTTTCCCTCTGGTTTTGCTACTTAAATTGGAAAAGGTGATTGTTCTACTGGAGAAAGGAGGATAAACCACAGTTTGGGGTGCTAATTTCTCTAAACAGAAAGTACTTGTCCCTCTGGCCAGGGGAGAGAGGTAGCGATGGTACCAGCTGATCCTTCACACTCCTGGCAGTGCCAGCCAGGAGGCCTCACAGCCTGAACGTCCTTGTTTTAACAGATGCTATTCAAGCAGCGATTGAGCAGCTGGACCTCCTGGGAGCTGTGGAACGAAAGGAAGATCACCTTGTCCTAACCTCCCTGGGAAGGAAGATGGCAGCCTTTCCGCTGGAACCAAAGCTCTCTAAAGTAAAAACTACAGAAAATTAGCTAATTTTTCTCTCATATACTCTTCCCAGTACCATTGGCATTTCTCTTTCAAAAAAGAAGGTCTGGAATTTGGGACGGCTGCAGCTGCACTAGTATATTTGCTGTATGTTAATGAAGCACAGCTTTATTTGCAGCAGCTGTGCTGGTTTGCTTGTCATTTGTTGTTTAATTCAGGGAGGTTTTTTAAAAGAGAATTTCTTTCCTCTGGCACCTCTGAAGCGGAAGCAAGGCTAATTTCCTTGCAATTTCTGGGATTGCTGGTAGCACTGTTTAGCGGTTTCATGAAGTGTCTGATGCTGTAGTTGATTTTAGTCGCCGTGTTTATACTGGATATGAACTGGCCAGTCTCAGGAAAGAGCATGACAGTTGCTGTTAAAGGTGCTTGGTGGGCCCGTAGCAGGATTTACAGTTGTCTCTAGGCCCAAATGTTTATGAAATTGTCCTAAACAATACTTGGTAAAGTTCCTGGGCTGCCAGTGAGCAGAAAAGTCAGCCCATCTGAAGTGGATTTGACCAAAAATCAGTTTTGTTCTGTGATTTGCAGACCATCCTCCTGTCCCCCAAGTTCCACTGTACAGAAGAGATCCTGACCATCGTGTCGCTGTTGTCAGTGGACAGTGTCCTCTACAACCCCCCTGCCCGGCGGGATGAAGTGCAATCTGTCAGGAAGAAATTCATCTCCAGTGAGGGGGATCATCTTACCCTGCTG
>NW_009644888.1:0-1090 GCF_000690535.1 Cariama cristata | reverse complement strand
TATGATTCTGTGATTCTATGATAATATATTAAGCCATTAATCAATTTTAAAAAATCTGTCTTCAGCCTTTTGCATACATGTACTGCACGACAGTCTTTGTCAAAACTCTGAGACTGTAAAGCTACCCAGAAAAGGAGGGGAAGTATGTCAAACAAAAACTAAACAGTCTACACAACCAAAAAATGGAAATGCTGTCCAAAACCTTTGAAAAAATTGTCTTCTAGAAAGTAGCTACTTTGTACATGTTTTCCACCATGCTTATTTTAGAAATTTTCACTCTTTTATAATTGTACATCCTCCTAATTTATTAATTGCTGTTATCTATATCCTCCTCCAGCTTTAAGATAAAGAAAATCAAGTTTCTTTAATTTCCTTTAGTTTATATAGATCTGTATTTTTCTCACTTTCCATCTTTGTATCTGTTTAATTTCAGATAACTCTTCCTGCACCTATGTGATCAGAGTAGTTTATGGAAACAAAGTCTCACTATGGTTCAGAAATCACTATTTCACTTTCTCTATTGGAAATATTTCAGTTGCCTTTTCTATAGTCACATTTATTTCCAAATCTGATTTCTATTGCTGACACATTGTACTATTAATAATGTGGCCTACTTATTCTCTTCATTATTTGCCTCCAGAGCTAATTTACTATCTTATAGCTGAAATTAATTTTATATTTGACCTTGACATTGTATCCCTGCATGTTACCCTACTTCAATATCATCAAGGTCAGTGGTTTCTTCCCATGTGAGATTCCAGTCCTTCTCCATGTTAACATTACCTCTCAACTTTTGGACAGTGTTTCTTCATATGGACTTGTTCATTTTACAACAGTATGAGGATTTGAGTGTCCCTCCTGTTGAATTCCCTTGCACATTTTAAAACTAAATACTATCTGTACTGTAAGTATAAAACTTTATCTCATTATAAGCTAGAATGTTTATTTCTGAAATGCACAACATCTGACACATGTAATTAAAAATACTAAACATTTCAAAGCAATCCTGATATATAGCTAGTCAAGGAGCCCAGAAATCTTGTAAATTAATTTTTAACTATGATTATCTACATTAATTTGAATTTTTTTT
>NW_009644887.1:0-1087 GCF_000690535.1 Cariama cristata | reverse complement strand
AAAAAGAAAAATGAAAAAGACAAACAAAAAAAAGAAAAAAGGAAAAAGGAAAAATAAAAAGAAAAAAAAGAAAAAACAAGAGTGACCTTGCATCATACAGCTGGCAAATTTTGCCAAGCCAACAGCCAGCCACAGTTAATATGGCTTTACTCTCAACAAACCTGCAGCGATGCTATTACAGTTTCACTACACTGTTTATGAAAAGCTGAGCTAGTCTGGAAAGCATTACATTAAAGACAATTCTAGGAAAAGGGGGAAAAACCCTGTAATCATTGACAGTGCTCGTGCCTAGAACCTGTTTTTCTAATGTACATTAGAATCCATAAAAGTAAATACTGAAGAATGGAGAGACTGTGCTACTTCCTGAATTTAAAACAATAATACACTTTTTACTATAGCAACTACTAAATTTAGTGACTATCTCATCTGTGCATCTATACAGAAGGAGAGAGCAAGGATGCTTAGGCTACATGTGGCTTTGCACATGTTCCATTTCAAAAGCTGCTCCGGGCTGGCATGTGCAGTCTGAAGTAATCAGTTATTCCTTGTGCCAAAATAAGATTCCAAAAGCAGCCTGCTTCAGTACTGCAGTCGTACCGCAGCCATACCCGTTCTTCCCGATGACCAGTACAACATCCCTGCCACCATCACATGTAGGGTTTAGGTGCAGAAGTAGCAATGGTCAAGGTGGGATTCTTGCATATATTTACACACATTTTCATTGAGGATATACTTGCCCTGTTATGCCTGGGGTTTGCATGTGAGGATGAGTGTTTCAGCTATGCTTTTTCCCCTTTTGCTGCATATTGTCCTCTCCTGGTGTGGTACCAGCGTAGCCTTGCAGGGCGATGGGTCTTTGGGCACACCTAGACTTTGTGGTGGAGTACATCTCAGGACAGCGTGGTCGCTGAGCCTGCTGTGAGCTGGAAACAAGGTTGGTACCTCCGGGGATGCCAAGTACCAGTTGGCACTGTACTGCTTCTGACATAGGTGACTGTCTTTACAGAGGGATTATGAGCTCAGGTGCCTTTGCCCTGTGTGCAACTGCACTGCGTACATGTATGTCCTGGTTTGGCTAAAACAGGGC
>NW_009644886.1:0-1088 GCF_000690535.1 Cariama cristata | reverse complement strand
CTAGAAAACAAGCTGGAGTGGGGGGAATTAAAATACCATATGATTACTCGGAAAACAGCCTAACTTTTGTTTAGTCGGGAATGAAAACTCTTGTCTCGTCTAGTTTTCCATTGAGGTGAGAGGGAGGACACAAACTTTTTCAGAAATAGTGGGCAAGACAACCTGAGTGTTCCTTTATCCCCTATTTTCTGTAATTATGGTGTGGTTCTGTTCTCAGTTTCACTGGTGTCTAGGCTACTCTATTTCTGTATGACTTTTTTTCAAGTAATGAGGCTATTTAACCTACAGATTACAGGTTAGTTCTCTGTTATTCCCATATGAACTATTTATATATTTATTTTAGTCTAACACCAGATCAGGACTCCACTAGATGGCAGCCGGGACCTTCATAGATCTCATCCCACTGAAACCGGATTATACTTTTGATGGATTCACGTGACACGTAGCAATTAAGATGTTCTATTCAATGAATCAATTATTTCACCATCTTTCCAGTGAGACTCAGCATTCAGTACGGCACCAATGGACCCCACTATCCATCCTACAGCCAAGACATTAAACCTTTCTTTCCATTTCTTCTTGTTTGGGATTGCTGAGATGATCATAAGGGTACCTGGAGGCCTCCCTGCAGGGCAGTGACATGTGCTTACACTGGTCATCTCTTAGAGCAAGCCCAAGGTGCCCTTGAGGCCAGCCTATCAACCCTTGTTTAGGTTGTGAGATCCAGGCACAGACAAAACTCGTACTCATCCCTGAGCGTAATCTACAGGCTCCTGGACCACCAAACACAACTGGAGAGAAGCCTGCAAGCTGTTTGCAAGGCCATTGTTGACTGACAGCTAAGTGGAATACGTATCACTTCACTTTTACAGCCACACTGGTGGAAGCGTCTGAGAGGAGATAGACTTCTCTAGGGCTATCCCCTGCCATTTGGACAGATGACGGAGAAGCAGGCAGATGGCAAAGTTGACAAAGCAAAGGCTGAATGTATTAATTAAAGGCTAGATGTATTAATCAGTGCCTTGGAACTAATGTTTGAGTGAAAACAACTCCTGCCGGAAGCAGGGCTCTCTTAAGCAATATCGCAT
>NW_009644885.1:0-1088 GCF_000690535.1 Cariama cristata | reverse complement strand
GCACTTATTTATGCTCCTAAAGAACGCAAGCTCCTTCCAGAAAAGGACTTGCGTATTCACTCTGTCACTTGCATATTATTTTTTTATTAAGGTAAGTGTAAATTTGAAGACGGATTTAGCATACGTATGTGTAAAGGAAGGGAGCTAAGAGCTAAGGCACAATTTTTTTGTTGCTGTATACAGCTTGTCTGTTAGATCTACTTGGATGATGGCAGTTTGGTTCAAGAGGATACAGTGCAAGCAGCTGGAGGAGAAATCCACTGAAGATCACTAAATCCGCAGAAACCTCATCAGCCTTGGCTGAAAGCAGTGGGAGGCTGGGAAGGTGCCTAGGGGTGACATTATTTCTGCTTGCCGCCTTCTTGCTTTTCCCTATGCACCTGCTTGTGGCCACTGTTGGAGAAAGTTTGAGTTGGGTGGATGTTTTCTCTGAACCAGTAATGAAAACTTTTCTATATAAAGTCATTCTCTGATTTTTGGAGCAAGGTTCAGTATTTCCACAGCCCGCTTTTTAGGTGAAATGAGTGATTGCCTAGCCTTTGAAGAAGGAGGGAGGTTCTTGAACATGCTCAGTCATCCTTCATCTTTGATACTCTGTAAAATCTGTAAAAACTGATGAATGTAGTTTTCTGAATTTCACAATACCCCAATAAAATGGGAAGAGAAGAGCAAAAGAAAAGTGCTTGCACCTGGCACTAAAATACAGTCCAGTGTTGGCCTTAACTATGTTTCTTTGAGATCCTTCATATTGTCAACATTGCCTAGTCTCCCGCGGGATGGGGAATGAATGTGCCAGCAGTCAAGGGTGATGCCTGAATCTGTGAGTGGACCTCAGCCCCATCTGGTAGGAGAAATCCAGAGCAGCTCTGGGAAGTCCCAAGCAAGCAGCTTAGCGATGTGGGAGAAGGACAATCGGCAGCTCTTTCTGCAGGGGTATGTCAGGCATGGAGCAGGGGACAGGGTGAGTCAAAGAGGGAGCCAATTTCAGGCCAACACACCCAGAAATAGGGCAGAAAACAGGAAAGTTATCATGTGTTACGTGTGTGTAGTGACACAGGGCCGTGAGCTTCGGCTGGTAGCACTGACCT
>NW_009644884.1:0-1084 GCF_000690535.1 Cariama cristata | reverse complement strand
TGACTGCTGGAGCTGGAGTGTTGTCCTCTGGGAGGGAATTAATTCTTTCTGGGAGTGTGGTAGGATGCTTAGAGCTTGTAGCTTTTGGCATGGCTGTGATGTCCATCACTAGCTGCACTGTGTCCCACAAACTGGTCTATCACATGGGCATGCACTTATTTCAAGCCAGATCAACTCCTTTCCTTGTGCTGTTCTGAGCCTTTTTTGGTTGCAGAGTATAGTGTGAGCCATGGTGAGTTCTGAGTTCTCAGAGTCTTCTGCTTTCATACCGCTTTACTGCTTTATCTTCCGTAATAAAGTTCCTGTAGTCTCTCCAGTCCCTGCTTCACTTGCTGAACCACAAGAGGAAGCTGCAGGCAGTGCCATGGAGTAGGGATAAATAATAACTTGTAAATTAATCCCAAAGCAAGACTTCAGTTACAACAATCTTTTCCACTCTCTTTTCTTGCTTTAAAGCAGAATGAAAGAGATCCACACCCCACTGGAAATGCGGGCTACTTTTTGAAGGCACTAATACCATTTTATGGTAGCATCCTTATCTTGACAATTTAAAGGAAAGACCTGAAAAAGTAGCTGTTGTATTACCTAGTATGCTTTGCACAGCAGCATGGGTTCTTTCTCTGTTTCCCCTGGTTTTGCTTGTAAAAGAATTTATCTTCTCTTGAATAAATGCCAAAGATTAAGCTAAACAAGTGCCACTTTCTGACCCTGCTCTCTGGCTCTCTGCAGGCCTCCTGGTCCCAGTGGGTGGATCTATTCCAGATCTTAAGGCCATCTGAATCTCACATGCTGTATGAACTATATGATCCCCTGCGCTTAAAGACATCTGGGTGTTTAATACGAAACCTGCTGTCTGCAGGTTATCTCTGTGGCAGGAGGACAGGCAGGATACCCAGCTGTACTAATGGCCAGCTGGCCACTAATGACCGTCCTTACCGAGTAGAGAGAACGGCTCTTTCTTGGAGGTGAAAACAGTTATTTGGGTGAGAGCAGCAAGAACGAGAGTTCCCCCAGGGAAGTATCCTACTGTATAGCTGAACTTGACACAGTGTCAAACCTTTTTTAGCAGCTTACTTTTACAAAG
>NW_009644883.1:0-1086 GCF_000690535.1 Cariama cristata | reverse complement strand
GACCAAAAGAGCACTGCTTTCTGCCAGGCATACATACACCAGCACCTTGGCAGAACAACTACCCAAGGACCGTCCTTATGGTAATAAACCTTGCCAAGCCTCAGTCAAACTTGTGGGCATTCCTTAGAAGAGAAAAGCAAGGCTGAAGCCTTCTGGCTAAAGACATGCCAGCACCGAGGTCCTGTCAGACTATACAGCACTGAAAAAACCAAAATACTACCAACAATGGACAGCAACAGCTATTACAATGCTTAAAAGTAAACAAGCTATAAAGCATAAGATACACATTTTACTGCATGTATTTTCCATATAAAAGACAAGAATAAAAAATTAATTTAAAGTAAATCTTATAAAATTCCAAATTTGCTATCATGTATTAAAAAACATCTATGTGTGTGACAATGCATTGTTACTGCTTTGGGGGAAGCAGAGCCACTCAGCTGGAAGAAGTCACTGACTAATCATCTTAAAGTAGAGTTTGTTGAAGTGTTAAACTAGCTTTTGTCCCCAGTAGTTCCTTCTGCTATCTGGTTATTTCGGTTCAGTAACTCATTTGCTCAAAGTTGAGAACCAACTGAGAGGTTAAAAAAGAGCAAGGGTTGTTTTCTTCATACAATCTGTAGAATAAAAACGATGCCATAGCTGGTAAGTTCTCCTACTTCTGAAACGTTGGGTAGGTACTAATCAGAAATAACCATCCCAGTTCATTAATTGCAGATAGCATCGCATTTTATATACATTTTAAATTCTTCACAAGTATCAGGTAGATTAACGTAGATTTAAATGACTAATAAAAACATCATCTAACTCATGAGCACTTTCATCTCACTTTTAAATTCTGTCCAAATGTAGTCTCAAGTGAAATACCAAAAAATAAGCTTTAAATAAATGACATTCTTTACTTTGTACTAACTGAGACACACAGACAAAGCAAGATTGAAGTGATGACTGAAACAATTGATGTATAACAATTCATTTCAGTAGAGATGCTCACTGCTTTATTTCTAATCCATCAATGTCCGATTTTCAAAGTCAAAAAAACTGTAGCAAAGCTCTATTTTTTTTTTTTTTTTTTAAATCAGAGAT
>NW_009644882.1:0-1085 GCF_000690535.1 Cariama cristata | reverse complement strand
AAAAAAAAAAAAAAAAAAGATAGGAAAGGCAGGAAACACAAGCATATTGGGTGACTTCAGTTACCTCCATGGAGACTGAGCAAAGGTCACATCTGAGTCTGAAGCAGCAGCTCTTTACTCACCCCAGGAGAAGATATGTAACCCCTGCGTTGATACAAAAATCTCATCATTAAGTTAACATCCTGCAGCAGATTCCACGACATACCTTGCATCAACATCCCCATGGGAGCAACAGGAGCTGAGCAGTCCACCAAAACTTTGCTCAGATTCAGCAGCGGGACCGGGTGAAAATAAGCTCTTAAAAAAAGTTATAAGGGGAAGCTAGAGGAATTAAATTCTTACAGGTGTTGACAGTACTGAAGGGTGTTGAGTAGGAAACATGCCACCGGTGTATCGCTATTTTTCTCTTAGAAAAGACTGGAGAAAAAAGTGAGCCAGCATGGTTGAACAGAAGGATAAAGGCTGCTATTAGAAATAAGGAGGCATCCTTCAAAAAGCTAACGCTGTATCCAAAAAAAGATCGGGAACTCTAGCAGATTAAAAGTAAAAATATAACAAGGTAGGCCAAAGGAGACTGAGGAGCAACCAATGAAAGCAAACAACACTAACATTAAATTTTTCTTTCAACACATCAGGAGTGAAAAGCCTGCCTGTAAGACCAATTGATAGCAACTGTATACAAGAATCACTCACAGAGAAAAAGGTCACTGCGGAGTACCCAAGTGAATTCTTTGCACCGATGTTTACTACAGAAGAAACAGGGGTGATAAATGTCCCAGACCCTCTTTGAGGAGAGCATTCAGCAAAGAGCCTGTCTGAAATTGAACTAAAGGTACAGATTAGAAAGATGGACTAAACACAGACAAAACAGCATGGCTAGATATATTTATCCAAGAGTTTTACAGAAAATAAAAAATTAAATATCTGAATTATGAACACCAATGTGCAAAGTTTCCCTTAAAACTTTCCTGGTATGTGAAGTCTGGAGAGGATCCAAGACAGATCCAGAGAACTACAATCTTACAAACTTGACATCTGAACCAGACAAATTAGCTGAAACTTTGGTGAAGGAAGGTGAAAAGATT
>NW_009644881.1:0-1085 GCF_000690535.1 Cariama cristata | reverse complement strand
GTTTCTGGATTTGTTTTGCTATGTTTTAGCCAGGTAGTGAAGCTGCCGTAAATATAAACCTCATGCAGGGACAACTGCCCTCTGAAGTGCCTCTTCCTCTATTAAATATAGAGGGAACCTCAATTACCCTACTTATACTAAAATAAAATCCTTACATTTACACAGGGAGAGGGGAGATGGCCTTTGTCCCCTTGTCAACACTGCCAGTATTATTGATGTGCAATGCAGTCAGGCAATAGGGGCAAAATAATTCCTCCAAGTGCAGCAAATTCCATTTGTTATCCCACTGCAGACTGCGGTTCTGGTCTGTTTATGCAGGCAAAAGATTTATTTTGCGAGGTTGTCAGCCTTCCCCACGAACTCCACTTGTCTGAACCAGAAGGAACAATCAAAATTCTGTGTTTCACCAAGAATATGAAGAATAACGTCTCTGCAAATAGCTTTTCAAGTTCAGTAATATGAAATCATCCGTTTTCTTACTCTAGTAAGGAACTTTGTACTTCTCCCTCCCACTACCAGAAAATAAAAGGTTAAAGAAGTGTAAAATTGAATGCATGGAATTTAACTCCATTGATTTCAATGGTCATTCCTGACTTAAAAAAATGAGAGAAAAACATACTCTGTGATTTGCTCTCCATTTGAAACAGGAGCAGGATCAATGCAGTCATTGCACTTCATGCTGACACACCAGTGGCAGTCCTCATCTCCCATTCCCCAAACACTCAGAGCATGCAGAATCATCTAGCGACCATGTTGGCCCCACATGCAACGCAGAGCTGGTCCTGGAAGAGGGGACTCATTGCACTGGAGCCACCTGAAAAGCTGGATACCTAGTTCAGACCAGCAGCCAGGGTCCTGGTGTAGTCAGCAGGGAAAATACCCTTGGGAAGTCTCTCTCCATTCGTTATAAGGGGACCCATTATAAAGGGTAGGGAAACTGAGGCACAGAAGCACATAGAATCACCGACCCACAGTTACGCTCTTTGGAGAGCCCAGCCCTAAGCACAGCCCATGAACTTCTGGCCAGTCCTGCTCAAAGAGCGGCCACTGAGCTACGAGAAATGACATTGCAGGCACCCATCACC
>NW_009644880.1:0-1084 GCF_000690535.1 Cariama cristata | reverse complement strand
CCATAATGATTCTATGATTCTAAATAGGATAAGACCGTTCCAGAGACTGATCCTCAGATTTAGACATTTGATTATTTTTCAAGACAGAGTCGCAACTTAATTTCAGATGTATGTGGTTTTACAAACATTCATTTATATAACAATAGTAAAAAATGGGTGATTCAGGGAGAATGGTGTTTGTCTGAGGGGATACTATCAGATGGGGGCTGGGAAGAGGAAGAGTTTAATGCAGCATGGGATAGTGCCTTACTGTGAGAACAGCTCTCATGCTAACTCCCAGAGACATCTTCCAGGCAATTGGCAGTTTCTAACAGTACCACTTTTCACAAAGCTACCAAAATAATAAAGGAAAGGAAGATATGCAGAAAATGAAAGCAGTACCTTATTTTAATAACAGATTTTTTTACTCTGTTGTAATTAAAAAACTTCTTGGATATTACATACAGGTAAATACTAACAGCTGAAAGTAGCAAGCTCTTCTACTGGGGACTGAATTCTTCCGTTATCATGAAGACAACAAAATGAAAATTGAGACAATGAAGGTTATATTGACAATAGAAAGGAAAAAAGTTCAAGCCATGCCTGGGACATGAAATAGAGAGCAAAAGTTAAAGGAAAAATTCATGAAAGATGCATGACTATCAGATTCACATGTATTACTGTTAAGTGCATTCATTAAATGATCATAAAGAATATATGGCATAAAAATGAAAGAGAAGAGCACAGTCTCTAACAGAACCTGATCATTTCAGTGTGTGAAAAGCATCAGACCATGACAACAATTTAAGGTAAGATCACTAAATCTTGCATTCCAGCTTCCACTGCAAGGAATGCTTAAAGATAAAAAAATATCACACAGTAAAAGATATAAGCGACAAAAGAAAATATGAGATTGAATTTGAAGGCTACACTGCAGTAGCACACAATGAAGCATTCATTTTTTTTGAAAACAACATGAAATTATCCTATCATTACCATGTTGAGAAATGCATTGTTTCCGAATGCACACACTGCAAATCTCCTGAAAATACATATCCTGGTAAATGAGTTGTAGTGATTTTGACCAGGTCATTCGGTATTTGAA
>NW_009644879.1:0-1081 GCF_000690535.1 Cariama cristata | reverse complement strand
CAACTTGAGACTGTTTCCTCTTGTCCTAGTCTTTCCTTTTGTTCCTTCCAAACCCGGAGCAAATGGCCAGGCACTTTTAAACCTCATCTCACGAGGCTGTCCCCCCACCCACCCCACTCTTGCTGTTTTGGGCTCAGTTCCCTGCAGCTTGCCAAGAGATTTTTGGTAGCATGGTTCCCAAAACCCAACCACAGAAGTCCATGTACGGCCACAGCTCAGTTCTGTTTAGCTTGACAGCCGCAGTCCTATTTCTTCTGCATCCCAAAGCCACACTGGTCCTCCGTGCAGTCACAGCATAGCGCAAATTCACAAAGTACTGAAGCAGAGACTGCTGAATCAGTTTTCAGTTCTGCCAACTCAGCTCCCCACTGAGCATGTGCTACAGATCACTTTTCCTTGCTTATTAGCCAACATTTATTCAACTTCTATTAATTTTTCTGAAACTCCTTCTTAAAGGTAACCAGTGGGACTTTGTTCACACCAGTGCACCCGGCTGCGCTGACGTAGAAGATTTTTGCTGAAATCCCCTTGCAAAACCCTTCGCTGATCCTGTGACGACACCTGTAGGACCCAGCCAGGGTCAGAGTTTGAAGCGCTGGCTGTGCAAGGTCCACGTCGCTGATTGTTGCCAAACCCAACGTAACTCAGGAGAAAGAGATTTCCCAGGGGCACACGAACTACGCAAAGACTCAACGAACACCGTGTAACTGCGAGATCTTTGGCAACATTTCCCAACTACAGACCCAAAATGCAGGGGTGAGCAACTGGCAGGACATGAAGTGAAGGGTCCTTGGATGGCAGCTCAGACGTGAAACCTGTACCAGCAGCTTGGTTGGGTCTGGCCGCAAATTAGCACACTGTATTTAACGTTAACCTGCCCTGCTGCCCTCCTTTCCTCTGCTTCCCTGTGCTCCAGTTCTCGAACAGTACATAGCCCACCTTTCATTCTGGCTGTCCCAGGCCAGAGGATTAGGGCAAAACATGACTGCTTTATCCTGCAAACTGGTGCTTGCTGTCATCCAGATTTGCTTTTCTGGTGCATGCCCTAGCAGAGCTCCTCAGGAGGAGCAATCCTTGTCAG
>NW_009644878.1:0-1082 GCF_000690535.1 Cariama cristata | reverse complement strand
CAGTAGTGTGCCCTGCCTGTTTGCTGCCACTGAGAACTTGCAATGCAGAGCAAAGGCACTGGCAGACCTCAGGTGCATCTGCAGGGTGAAACATGGATGAACAGGAGAAGCAGATGGCCACGAGGATCCATCCGAGTGATGTACTGTAAATAATGTCATTAATAGGGGGCAGGTAGAAGTGCTTCTCTCTGTCTGTGTGTCTATACATATCATATCTCAAATATCAGAAAACTGCAGAAGGTGTTTAAATATACTAATACTCTAATTCACTGAAATGTATAAATTTACAGAAATGACAGCAGTTATCCATATTGTCTGAGAAGGAAATGATTTTGCTCCTGATTCATGAAAGCATCTGGGACTGTGGTTCTTCTTGCTCTGCTGGCCTCCGTAGCCTTTGCTTGTTTGCTTCTGGTTCTGAGTCAACCAGGAGGCTCTGCAGGGTCTTGCAGCCTCTGGTGGTGCCTCTCTTGTTTCTTTGTCGCTGCTTCTTCTGGCTGAAGGGGAGACATTGATGTTGACCTTTTACTGGACATATGGGTCTAACAGCCTGTATCTACCATTCCTGGCCTAGCAAAAGGGAAAAAGCGCTCCCTCGTTACCGCTTTCAGACATCTGTGGCTGCCAAGACAGAGCACTGCCTTATTTTTAGCAATGCCCCCAGCCATTTTTATGTCTGTGCTCATAGGAATGCTGTGGAACCGGTCCTGAGCTATCCCTCTGCTCATCAACACTTTCCATGACAAAAGCATTTTTTACCGTTTCACTTCTCAATCATAAAAAAATTCAATTTGACCCAAAGCAGTTTTCCATACCATGCCAGCAGTGGGCAGCCATTTGTATTGACTTCTGACATCTTTTATGTGTCTGCTTCCCCTCCCCTTATGTATTTGCCTCCCCTCCCCTCTGCTTCCCCTCCACTACCCAAACCTGGTGTTTGTGGAGGGCCTTGGTTACAGGTGTCCTCCACAGCCTCCACACAACACTTGGGCATTGCAGTCATAACCAACAGCTCTGTGATCCATCTCCCTCTTCTAGATTTCCAGAGACTAATTCAGCCATCTTCACAGAGGTGTCTACTG
>NW_009644877.1:0-1083 GCF_000690535.1 Cariama cristata | reverse complement strand
CAATATCTGCCCTCCACTATGACACATGAAACCACTGGTATGTGTCAAAGAGTCTGTGTGCAGCTAGTTCAGATTCACTCAAGTCACGAGGCTTGTGATCTTTTGCAACCCTAAGTCCCAAACGGCTCCATTACAGTCACGGATTCCTCATTTACTGAAGCAATAGCAATCCTTGACACATTTCTAGCTTTTCGTCCCACTAGGGACCCAAGAGAACAGAGGACAAATTGGTTTTGGTGTCATTCTTCTAAGGGAGCCCTCACTCTTCTAAGCCATTCCCTCACTATGGTCCCTCTGCCTTTGCTGCCTCCCACAAAATGAGTGTACAAAAGCACGGCTCTGAGCTCCTTGCTCCCCTTTTGTTGGGAGAGTCAGTCCCTAAGTGGATCTACATGCCAACTTCATGCTTGCAAATTCTGGGACCAGAGAAAGAAGGATCTACCATTTTGAAACCCTGGAGGGTAAATCCATTACTAGAGAGCTTCTAAGGGGCAGTTAGATGAACATGTCAGGGATGGTATTGTTTTAGACTTGACAACTTCAGAAAATTTCTTTCCAGTGGTACATTTGGGTGGTTTCTGCAGTACAGCATCTGAGCTCACCTGGCATGTAGTAATCGTAGACCTTGATATTAGCTGGCTTACGATCCTTCACTTGCATGTCCTCCTGCACCAGCAAAGTGTAGGTGTGAGGTTGTCTAGTCAGCTAAGACCAAGAGGTGTAAGGATTAGAGCCAGAACCAAAGTCCTGTAAGACAATTCCTTCCACTTGCTCTCACTCAGGCTCCGTGGAGACCTCTCCACTGTGACAGATCTGTTCTGATTTCCAGTCCCTCTCAGCAATATCTTTCACTTCACATTCTGTGGCCACCTCCCATTTTTGGTCACCAAATTTAGCTCAGCTCATGAGAGACATCAAACCCACAGAGTCAATGTGCATTAGGTATCTAAAGGTAGCAATAGCGTTCCCAACCAGTCCCACATTCCCATCCAGCTCTGCTCTGAGCGCCTTCATGCATCTTGCCTCAGTGGCTACTTATACACAGTCCCATTACATCAGCTCTTATTCTCCAGTTTCACACAA
>NW_009644876.1:0-1083 GCF_000690535.1 Cariama cristata | reverse complement strand
TTATAACTGTGGGATATAAAAATCCCATGTATTTCTGTGCTTTTAAAAAACTGCAGGTTTTCCAGCAGTGTGTAGCAAGGATCGGTGAACCTGTGTGGAGAGGACATATAATCTCTGGAAAGAGGGCTATGTAATTATTGCCCTTAATACCGTTCAGTAATGCTGTCCCTACCATGACGTATCCATCGGAGATTGTAAGATATATAACTATGCCTTATCATCAAAATCTATTTCAACTGGTATGGCTTAGATCATCCTGTTTTCTCATTTGTCTCTGGTATTTCCTGGTCTTTAAATCTTCAGACCACCTGGGGCTCTTAACCCCCTTTAATAAATAGGTCCATCACATATTCTCCACGTTCAAAAATGTCACAGCTGCTTCCAATATGCTATGCAGGGATCATAAAAATAAGTACAGTATAAAACATTGTTATAGCTCGATTTCCAGTTTCTCCAGCGTAGTTCATTTCAAGCCATTCTGCCAACTCTCTGCTGTGATTTTTCCTTCCAGTCACTCTGTTTTAAAATATCCTGGTCAGATGCTGGTATCTTAGGGCTCGGAGTAGCTGTTTAATAGCCTCGAACAAATCTGCGTGTTTAAAAAAGGCAGGTAGCATCCTACCCTCAGAGTTTTCCATCTCCTAAAGCAAGCTGCTGCTGCTTCTGCCTGTGCTGTCATTGCCCGCGCCGGGCAGTGTCTGTGCGTGGTGGGCGAGAGCCGGTCACCGGCCGGTGGCTGCGCTTTCCATGTCTGTAGGTGCCAGGTCTTGTGCCTGGTACTCTCTTCCACTCATGGGTCTGGACAGAAAGGAGCCGTGGCTTTCAGACAGTATTTCTTTGAAATACTGCCTGAACCTGTGCTGCACGTGTGACCTGGGCTAACAGAGTAGCTGTCAAAACCTGAAGCATGTTGTTTAGTTTTTCTATTACTAATCCAGTAATTCTTCTCACATCAACGGAGATGATATAAATGTCTCTGCAGGGCCCAGAGTTTTATTCAAACACATCTCAGGCTGTTTTCAGGAATTAACAGAATGTGGGTGATGCTGGCCCTGTCGAGGCTCAGCAGCAATGGTTACGCTG
>NW_009644875.1:0-1078 GCF_000690535.1 Cariama cristata | reverse complement strand
GAAAATAAGAGTAAAAATAAAAAATAAAATGAATGTTATTTAAAAATTGTGGGAGAGTGTGAGGGATAATGGATGGAGAAGTAAAGAAGTGGAATGGTTGATTTGTTACTGTAACTTTAGTGTTGGTGGTATATGAGAAGATATGAAAAGTACACATAAAGGTGGGTATATGGTGCAGTATGGTGTAATGTGATGTTTTGTGGCTTGGTGTTTTGCCTAGTTGGCTAGAAATTACTAGTTTTGTTCAGCAGAATAGGGCGACAACTCAAAGGAAAGGTGAACTTATATAAGTATGTCCAGCAAGCATTCACTAAATAGCACCATCAAGCTGGGAGGGTGGGCACACCAAAGCTGAATGGAAGACAAAGTGCATCAGTGTAAAGGTGAGACCGCATATCCGTTAAACCATGACATTAGTGGATCCCTGAGGGCCAAGTTCCGACCGCCGACCATGAGATGCCCAGGTCTTAGATTGTATTCACCGTTATCCACTCTGAAGGGCTGCCTGAAGACCCCCCAAAAAAAAGAGAACCAATAGAGAAGAAGAGAGAAAATGTCGCGATCACGGACTAAAATGGTGAGTTATGGCCAACCAGATGTATCGGTGAAGAGCAAGATCATAGAGATAAACGTTGAGATGGCCCTGACCGAGGAACCAGAGGCGCAAAAGCGCAAGTTGTGCTAGGGGTGTAGGGGGAAAGAGGGGGCCTGAAGCTAGTCATGATGGATCTTACTAACACCGGGTTGCTGATTTCACGTGAGAAGTTCGATCAATAAATAACCTGATACCTGAAACCGATACAACGAGAAAGTCGCAAGGTGTGACCGTCTTAATAGAGATTATAGGATATGTCTGGTTACCATTCAGGGTTTGTAGCTAAGCACTGTCGTATTCGAGGAAAGCTGGTAGAGTATAAGTTAACAGGGATATGGTTTTAGTAGGTTTGTTGTAGCATTTCCTGGACCATTCAGCTTTGAGCTAGTCCTTGGGTGGAGTGTGGGAGAGCAGTTATTGTCGTGGTAGGTAATTATGTCTATAGTACATGCATGATTGTTCCTTGAATGTAGTATGTGGAAT
>NW_009644874.1:0-1079 GCF_000690535.1 Cariama cristata | reverse complement strand
AAGGACGGGTGCTGTCTGATGGAGTATGGCTAATAATTTACAAGTCAGAAGTGGAAAATTATGCCAGAGTTGACATAATGGCTTTTTACTCTCTTACACCCAGTTTGTGTTAATTGACTTAGAGTAAGTTGTACTATGTCTACACCAGTGCAAGGAGACATCTTGACCTGTAGCACCTCTTTTCCTGACTTGCTGTGTGATCTTGTTTGTTGGGACAGAGCACCGGAGAAGGATACAGATGACTCCATAGGTAGGAGGTAAGTCAGGAAAGGACGTATTTCTGAACCCCCCATTAGAAATCATCCGTTTGTTCCATCAAGCATCGTTTGTTCCATCAAACACCCAAGAACTTCTAGGAATCTCAAGCTTCATACTTTAATTTCCCAGAGATGAATGAAAGGCTTAGTTAATCACCTAAGGTTGAAAGCTAGAGTCAAGCAAATAAATAAGATGGCTGCAAGTTAGGTAATGTAATAGTTTCAAGCTAAGTGGTGGCATTTTGGGATGACCCAGGTTTTGCTGGTGTCTGTTGGGAATGCTCTGAGGATGCAGACCGGAGCCAGTAGCTGGAGTTGGGCAGAGGGTACCAAACCAATCTGGGCACCGTGTTTGCAAATAGGATGCTAGGGAATCCGATTGCCTCGCAGTAGCAGCTGACTCAAATCCGAATGGTCCGTGTGGAGGAGCTTCCCAGGTACGAAACGAAGGAGGTGTGCTACATACATTGCTAGGGAGCCACGGTAACTCTTAATAAGTAGAACTAAGTGTATAACCTGGGACTTTGGATTTTGTGTGTGTGTCTGTGGTTCACTTCTTGTTTTCTGTTTTGCTTTTGATTTGCTCTTGGGTTTTGTTTTGGTTTTGTTTGCTTTTTTTTTGAAGGTGAGACGCTCACTCAGGGAATACAAGAAGCAGCTACTAAGAGGGGGTTTTACCCTGTGGAAAAGCATTCAGCATCAATAATTTTATTGTTTGTATGTAGGGCACCATCAAGGTGGGACGAAAGAAAGCCCTAATGCTTCCCTGAAGACCCTGCAAGCAGTCTGGCTTTACAGCTACTGCAGGATCTGATCCCTGAG
>NW_009644873.1:0-1078 GCF_000690535.1 Cariama cristata | reverse complement strand
AAAAATTAAAATTGGGCATTTTAATAATTCTATCAATCTTAGTATAGCCTACTTTGCCTTGAAAATTGTTGATCTACTAACTAGAAGCTCATTAATATATATGTCTTTAGAAGATATTGAGACAACGTGAAAATTGCTCTGTTAAAGTACCTTTGTAGGCACTGCTTGTGACCTGGTATGGTGATGGGAGCAACACAATCTCCACCTCCCATTGCCTGCTAAATGCCCCTGACTGAAGTCACTGGAAAGAGAGAGAACTGCGCAAGAAGGAAAGCGGTACCGCATAGTTTAGCTGTTTCTTTCCATTGACTGTGAATGGCCCTTAGGTATCTCTGGAGCATCTCTGGAGTTAAACACCTGCTTTTTGAAAACTTAAAGATCGAAAATATATATATCAGCAGTCTTCTTCTAATGCAGACCCCATGGGGTGTTCTGCCTCCTGGTAATGGGTACTTAACGGAGTGGAATCTCTGGAATAATAACCTATTAATCAGTAGCCTCATGCTTCCTAGAGCCTTCCCTCCTGGAAGCGTAGGACCTAAGCTGGGGCAGCTGCTGTTTATCACTTGAAGTTAGACCAATGAATTCCTGAGTGCATGGGCCACAGGATGTGGGGGAGAGCAAGACATGAAGGCATCCACCACTTACCTAATGCTGGAGGCAGTGAAGGCACAGGAATGAAAGTAGGCTTCCAAAGCTAGTTATCTGAAATATGCGTTCCCTTACTTGCAAGGATATGACTAAGACAGAAGCTGTGTCAACAGAGACCAGAATCTTTCTATTACACTTTCAGCCCTGAACAGTTGGCTAGATCTAGGCCGCCCTTGTTTTGTGCAGCATGACCTGCAATTCATTGACTTCTGACTTCCCAGTGGCTCAGCTTCAGAAGAGGCAGAGCGTGTCCATTGCAAAGATTAACAATTTTTTCTGAGATGTTACTTCCTTCTCAGGCTGAACATATGGTTACTTTCTGTAAGTGAACACTCTCACCAGTAGGTTATCATGAAAAAGGTTGCCACTAAGACTTAAAAGTTCTTGCTATGTGTAACATCTTCTCCAGGGTTCCTAAGTCTTACAG
>NW_009644872.1:0-1080 GCF_000690535.1 Cariama cristata | reverse complement strand
CCTGCGGGGACCCCCGCGCTGCGCAGCCAGGGAACCTGCTCCTTTCTGCAACGAGAAAAAGGCTTGCCTTACTTCACACACCCACCCCGACCCCAAAACACAGGTTTCCAGATCTAGCTTCGGATTCCTGATGCAGCCGGGAAATCCAGCTCAGGTCTTCGGTATCTTTCTGAGGTGGTTCTGGGCTTCGCGCTCAGAAATCTCAGGCCACCAGCAGCTTCGTTTCGATGACTGTCGGGCCGCCCGAAGTACGGCTCTGCAGTGAGAGAATCGAGGTTTAACACCGTTTCTCGTTCGGAAGCGACCGACACTGAAGTCGGACAAGGCAGGAGCAAACTGGAGCCTCCCTCACGCCCAGGAGCATGGTGGCTTTGCGAATAGGTGCTTTTCTTCACCGCCACCCCACCCCCGAAAGCATTCACAGAAAAATCAGTTACTTTGTGCCTGTGAGCCCAGGTGGAACTTAGGATTAACCTGACTTCCCAAAATCTAACTAAGCAAGCGAACACCACCACGAGAAACACTGTATAACCTTTTGCGTGATGCTTTAGTAGTGACACGAAAGGAAGTTGAAGAACACGACTGACACATCGCCCTTAACACCTTCGTTATTGCCGGAAAGTTCCTGGTGCTAGGCACAGCAGTTTTACGTACGGCATCTGCGTACGGCGGTGTCCTTGCGGCGCCTTTGGCTGATTACCCTGAAAACCATTCACGCCGTCAGCTTAAAAAATAAATGCTGGAATCAGTAGAAATAACCAGATTAGAACAACTCGGTGTTATTTCATGTGTGCGTCTTCGTTGACTCACTGTGACTTTTTGCAAAACAATCTTTCTCGTTTGCCTCTGAAACGAGACGATAAACGAAGAGCCTTTCGATTACCTTGCTAAACAGCGCTTTGTGTGTAATGAAAGCAACAGAAAACATTATTGTAAATTACGATTAGCGTTTGTAAACAATTCTGACCTGGTTACAATAAAATACATCTTTATACATCTAAGTTCAAAATTTATACAGGTGCTTTTGCGCCTTTTAAAGCACGGTGATTCCCGTGCGGAAGATGCCGGCTGCCTGCCGAG
>NW_009644871.1:0-1078 GCF_000690535.1 Cariama cristata | reverse complement strand
TTCAAGGGTCTTTTTTGACTTTCTGCACACATTTTATTTCTTCTGGTGGTCTCACTTCATTAAACATAAATATCTTCTCATTTCATCTGATTTAACTTGTACTTCAAATGCAGGGCCCAGGTATTCACAATTCAGAAAGCATCCTTCCCAGTAGAAAGTCTAAGCAGAAAATCTCAATTGCCATGTGCCATGTTTAGAAGAGCAGAACTGGGGGAAGAAGGATTGGGAATCTGTGTGTCCTTGGAGTTGAGTATCTCAACCCACCAAAGCAAACTCTTCATGGGTTTAAAGCAACCGTCAGGAACTTGAGAGCAAAACATGCCATTCTCTGCTCAGCCACGGTACTGAGCGTGACCCCAGACAAGGCTTTTACCTTCCGAATTTCAATGCCCTTCATATCAGTCATCTTTCCCAGTGCAGAGTTAGTTTCGGGCTAAATTCGTTAATGTCTGTGAGATACTCAGATACTACTTGTAGCCTAACAAGTTCTGAGGTGTAGCGGAACAGTGCAGACCAAAGAGCAGATGGTGGTGGTGAAGAGGTAGGCTCAGCAGTAGTATTGTATTTAATTTCTAAGCAGTTTAATGACATAGGCTGGGTACTGCTAATAAATGTTCCCAGAAGAAACGGTATGCTGCTTCACAGTTCACAGTCCTCCTCAGGACCCTGTTGCCTGGTTTCTAGTTATTTGGTACAAATTATAATTGCCTTTTTAAGGTAAGCTTTGGGTTTGCAAGTCAGAAGCATGTGGCATGGCAAATACTTTTATGCCTTTGGTAAATTGTCCACGCCTCAAGATAAAGCAAATTGTCCTGGAATTTGAAATTAAATTGCACTCTTGAACATTTTGTCAGGGTCTAGGAAGGAAAGCTGTCTTTGAAACCTTATTAATTAAATGTAGATGAATTGTTAAATGTTTTTGATGTTTCTTGACAACTACTTTTTTTTTTAAGCAGTTCATTATGTGTTACCTGAAGAGCTTTTATCCGACCTGTTAACCTCCCAGACTGTCCCAGTCTATGGGCTGTGTGAAAGCTGAGGGATTGGTTTCATTGCATTTACTGACTCTGGATTCAGG
>NW_009644870.1:0-1078 GCF_000690535.1 Cariama cristata | reverse complement strand
AGAGAATATTCTTAAGCCCAGTTACTGGTAGAGAGCCACAAGGCTGCCTGGAATGCTGCAGAATTTTCTATTCCAGACATATAATCAGGAGCAAACTGCCTCTCCTGTATCTTAGGTTGGTGTCCTAACCTAGTGTCTGCATTGCTTCATTTCCCTCCTCTGTCACTCCTAAAAAAAATTCCAAACAAAACTGTCCAACACAAACTTATGCTTCAATAAAGATAGATATTTCAAGAATATATAAAGTGCTTGAACTGATAAGGTTTAGGAGATGGACTTTATGCTCAATTTGCACATACATAAAGATATCTCATGAATGCTCCACTTAAGCTGTAGTCAAAAGGAATTACAGCATAATAACTACAGTTGTAAGACCTTTCAGAGTTCATCAATAAATCTCTCTTTGATGCTATATGAAGATATGGGGAAGTTTAATCAATAATTAATGTTAATCATATTCAGTCTTGATCAATAACAGAACTACTACTCTTTTCAAAGCCCAGAGACAGTTCTGTTCGGTACAAAATCAAATTTAATTAAAGCTGTGCATGCAGAAGAAAATTGTTAATGCTATCATAATTAGTTTGTTTAATACTGCAATTGCCAAATTCCCCTGTACCTTTTGCAGACTATTTGAATATTAAATTTATTATTTGCACCTGCTGCAAGAGAAAGCTGGGATGTTTGTGCACAGTACACATATGTGAGACTGCAGAGATATAGGGATTCTCTTATTCTTCCAAGCCCATTGAAAAGCTTGCTGAGAAATAAGTAGATACTACCCAGAAATCTGAGCATTTCTGAAGATGAAAATTGTCAATGGAAGATGCATCAGAGTCACTCACCTGTGTCCCATCAAAAGCTGCTTTTATATGCATGCTATGACTTTCTTTTAGCTTCCCAGGATCATTAGGTCACATGGCAAAGAACAGCAATTTCATTCACTGTAAGTTATTAGGAAAAAAAAGTTTCTTCTTTAACTTGGGGATAAGAAAAGGTAAGTGCTACCCATTACTCCACTTGATGTCTTGAGAGATGTCAAACTGAGCCTTTCTATTTCCCTTCTCACTTGAAAGAG
>NW_009644869.1:0-1077 GCF_000690535.1 Cariama cristata | reverse complement strand
CACTAGATTTCACTAATATGTCAAAAGTAAATCTAAACACATCACTGTTCTTCACAAGATCTTTAAAGTACACACTATTGCTTTTCAGAAACAGCCTGTATGCATTCTAATCAAATAAAAATACACTTCTTCAGTGTCAAAGAAGACGACGACATAGTTTGGGACACATCAAAACAATACACTTGAAGAAAGGCAATGAACAACCAAAATAGAATTTGCCTTTTTTCTTTTTATTGAGATTTGTGCAATTTGCAAACACTGTAAAATTAATGTGGTCTAAATCTTGAGTCTACCTGAACTGACTCTTATTCTACCAATTAATTTCCTTGACATAAAGATACATGGAAAGAAAAAAATTAAGATTCTGGTAAACACAAGAAGCAAGTGCCTAGGTCTAGTAAGCAAGGGAGAAGAAGAAGAAAAAAGAAACAGTAATGCTCAGTCTGAAATAGCAAATTGGAAAAACTATAGAAGAATAGAATCATGTAAACAGAACAAAAAAATGTGATCAGCAATCATGAAATTGAAGTCTTCACTGTTTTCCACCACATTTTCTTCAAGGCCAGTTAAAGCAAAATCAGTGGATTTTATGCTGACACAAAGCAGATGAAACACAATACAAAAATATGTCCTTCACTTTGAAGAATCATTCAGAAACTTTATTCTTGTAAGAACCAACCACCACACAAAAAAGTATTCTAGAAAAATACACCAGAGTTTGGTCTGCCAGGCAACTTTGAGATATCAGCATGAAAAAAAAAATAATTCTGCAGTGGAATCCTGACCTGTTGAAAATAATTTGCTATTTTCTTTGGCAACAGAAGGGCTGGCACTATTTTGGCATTGAGTTTTGCCATCAGTTCCACTGCACCTGGATTTTACTTGCTGGTTGATCATTTACAATCCGAATCCATACTTAAGAGGCAATTCTTTGGGCTGCTTTGAGCTGAAGATAAACTGACAGGAACTTTGGCTATCGGAAGACTCAGTATAGATGTGAGATCCAGAATAACAGGACTAGCTAACAGAGTCAAGGCCCATGAACCTCTCACAGCAGTTCAATAATAATTTTCAGTG
>NW_009644868.1:0-1076 GCF_000690535.1 Cariama cristata | reverse complement strand
GGAGGGATTGGCTCCAGTAATATGAGGATTAAGCTGTTGGAATTCTCACTGAATAATTTGTGATGGGCAAAGTACAGCTCATAGTGACACCACTCGCTCTGCACAAAGTTGGGAGACAACACAAAGATCGACTTGTAGCTCTTCTCAATGCAGTTAATGATGTTCTCCACAATGCTCTTGCCGGGGATAAAGTTTCTCTCATGCTGGCACAGCTGTACACAGCCCTCCCTCTTCTCCAGGTTCGGGATCAGCTCGTTCTTCACCCACAACGAATCGCGCTCGCTGTAGGAAATGAATGCGTGAAACTGCAGAACGGTCTCCTGCTCTTCGGGGTGGTTGTGCCACGCTCTCCGCTTCGTCTGCGTCCACTGCCATGTCATCCGCAGGTACCACGGCACATCCAGGTAGATGCACAGAAAGGCCACGACAGCCACCAGCACCAGCGTCAGCACCAGAGCTGTCACAAGCAAGAGCACCGTGTTGCAAGCCAGTTCAGTCAGGTGGAAGTCCTTCAGCTGCGTTCCTCGCAAGTCTTCCGGGTACTCGCACATGTACGCCGCCGGCCAGCCAGCCAGCTTCCCCCCAGACCGCCTCTCCAGGCGGACGAAGTCTTGCAGTTCACAGGAGCACTTGAACGGGTTGTGCCCAGCTTGTAGCTCCCTGACCCTTGGGCAGCTCTGGAAGAAGTCGGCAGATGGGGTGAGGATCAAATTCATCTCTATGTTCAGGCACTCCAGGGATGTAAAGCCACTGCACCCCGGCAGGTCAGCCAGCCTGTTCGATGCCAGGTTCAGCTCTTTCAAGGATTTCAGCTCAGCCATCCCCTTGGGGACACTGCTGATCTGATTGTTTTGTAGGTCGAGTTTTGTGATATTGACTGGCAAGCACTCAAACACAGCATCCGTCAACTGATTTGAAGACAGGTCCAACTCTGTCAGAGACTCAGCCCATTGGCACTGCACATCAGCTGCATCGTGACGCAGCAAGTTGTTGCTCATGTCCAAGTATTTCAGTGATTTCATATGGCTAGTCATGAAGCTTACCTTGGGAAGGCTCTCAAATTTATTCCTCTGCAA
>NW_009644867.1:0-1077 GCF_000690535.1 Cariama cristata | reverse complement strand
AAAAAAAACTTGGGTTGAAACTGGCATGTTACTATGGGGAAAAAATGGTATTTTATCTTTAATCTGCTGCAATTAATTGTTTCACTAAAAAAATCACACCAATCGTTTCAACTAGTGTACAGAAGATCCAAGTTTTAGTTGCTAGTTGACTTCACTTGTCCTTTTAGCATAGCTCCTCAAAGAAGCAGTTGTGGCTGGCTGTGTGTCTGCCATCTCCAAAGACCAAATAGTATACACCTCTAAAACTCCTTTATTGTACATGCAGCTATGTTGTCTTCCATTTTGTGATTTAATGGGATGAATACCTTAAAATAACTACCAGGAATTAAAGGGAAATCACACAGTGGGCAAGTTGCTAGCTGAAGTTACTTCATAATGGGAAAACACAATAGCTCAGTAGTAGTGTATGGGGTAATAGTAATTTTTCAAATAATTTTTAATGCAAACAAAAAATCAACAAAAAGTAGTTCCCAATTTCATTCTAGAAATTTTCTTTTTAATTAAAAACCAAGGTATCTTTTCCAAGAAATAAAACAATTTTTTGTAAAGTCATAAGGCTAGAAAGTTACTCTTTATAATTCAAGCATTTTTAAAGTGCAAAGTACCCGAATGCAAGACTGAAATAGCATGTCAAGATAAAAGGCAATGGCGAGAATTTTTCAGTTTTTGCAGTAGAATATCTGTACTTAAACAGGAGGTGGGAGAGAAATTTCTTACGACTATTTCCAGAAAGTCATTAAGTAAAACGTGCCACAAAAACATGGTGTAACAAAAACCATATATTGACAAGGTGTTAATTCATTAGTGTGCTCCACGAGCTGAAAGATACAAAGATATAAAATAGATTGTCCAAGTTTCTTAATGCCTTCCTGGTAGGCTGGAGACAGGGGAGGAAAGGAAGGGTCGCTTCAGATGTACTTGTGAGTTAAAGGGTAATGTAAGGCAATGTAACACGTAAGTCCCTCTCTACTTTGCAAGAAACTAGCGTTCTTTGAGTTGCCCATTGGCAGGCTGTGTCTTGGAGTTTATAGGTGAGATTATTGTAGTGTGGAAGGAAGGAATTACAGAGATATTCCT
>NW_009644866.1:0-1077 GCF_000690535.1 Cariama cristata | reverse complement strand
TCTGCAAAGAAGCATTACATGTGACACTGCCTTTAAGATGTTTGCTTTATTTAATTGTCCTGTGTGCCTCTTAGAGCAGTTCCCTTTTGGTTATCCAGAGTTTCATGGATATATATAGTTGGTCCATTTTTTTGTTAGTTTTCTTATTAAATTTAATTATAGTTTAGGCTTTTGTACTGTAGAATTTAAAGTTAGGAAATATAACAAATAAGCATTTGACTAGTGTACTTAGGAGTTTCTGGAAGTGCTTAAAGGTTAGAAGAGCATGTTGTAGGAAGGGGTTGAATATAGCTGGTATGTGCCTTGGGAACCCAAATGGACTAGGTGACTTCTTGCCCTATTCTAGGCGTTTTGGCTATGGTTCTGTTTAAACTAATATGAAGAATTATTGTAAATATATTCACATTTAGATATCTCATCAAAGGACATCTGAAGGGACATTTTCACATGGAGTATTATCCTCCATTTTTTAAAATTCAGAAATCCCATTTCATTTCAGCGTACCATAGTGCTGTTGAGCAATCTTAACGGAGGGAGAAAGGCATCCATACTTTGGGCATAGAGGTACGGGATCAGGCTGTGCTGCTGTTTTCTTCACCAAGTTCATGAGTCCTTTCAACATATTACAGCTTTTCCTACCTACCTGAGTTCCTCCAGAATCATCACAGACTTCCACATAAATATTAACTAATTATCAGTAATTTGGTCATGTAATAAAATGAGATAGCTGTGGGTATACTCCAATCACAAAAAAATAGGTAACAAGTATCTAATTATATTGAAATAATTATATCAAACACAGTATGTATCTGCTCATTAAATGTAATATAGTCTAAACAGAATAAAATAACATTCAGTTTACTAAGTACCACCTATAACTTAATCATTGATTTCAGTCCTCCATTTATTTTCAACAATTAGATAAATAGCATGCAAATATGTCTATTTTAGTCAAAAATAGTAATATAATTTTCAAGCAGTATTTAAAATAGTATTCAAATTTGTCTTGGATCATACATGAGACAAATTCAGTGCTGCTCTGAGGAGTTCACTCCCCTGTACTTGGCACTGGTGAGG
>NW_009644865.1:0-1076 GCF_000690535.1 Cariama cristata | reverse complement strand
ATGAAAAAAAACCTCCAGGAGAAGATCCCAACAGGACATAGCAAGTTTGAGCTGCTGCTGAGCTGGAAGAAAACTTAAAATTGTCTGAAACGACTTGTCTACTGTCATTGTAGAAGATGACTGAACGTGGTCAAGTACTTGGAACAGCAAAGAAGGAATCAGAGTGCCTTTTATCCATAGACTAACTACATCTGCACATTATTTCGGGACAAGCCCCTAAACTGCTTTTGCTACTAGTCTCCATATTCAACCAACTACATGGACAGAGTTGGTTCACCACAGTGAAATGCTGTCTGGACAGCCCAACAAGAGGTTTCCTCCACATCCTCTGGAAAGACAGGAGACGGGTGGCTTAAGACTACTCATTCAGAGTAGACATAGCTGCTCGATCTTGCTGGGATTCAGCCGCCTCATTTGTAGCAACTGCCTAAGGGCATCTGGGCACTTGATGAGTATGGGAATTAAAAGTTAATTATTGAGAATAAAAAATTTGGAACGGTGAATCAAAAGTACCATCAGCCACACTCCAAAATCTACTGGAATTGGTGGGAGAATCAAGTCTTTTACTTTCTCTATAACTACTACTGTTAGGCTTGAGACACAGGTATGCCTAGACCACTGCTGTTGACCAGCGTACGCAGATTAATCAACCCTTGCCATGACTAACTTGAACTGACAGGCTCCTCTTCCCATGTGTGCTTTATGAACCAGAACAAGAATTCCCCCATCTCATCTCATCTGCAGTCTTGCCCCAAAGGTTTCTGTTCTTTCCTGCAAGGTCTTTCTGTATTTGTCCCACAGAAACAAACTCCCAGATGAATTCTAAGGGACCTGATCCTATGTGAAAATGTTAATTTAAAAACTGCTCTCTCACTTACCATTCTTGGCAAGCGCTCAAATACGAACCACATGCTTGGTGGAGGAATTTGGCCCACAGACTGTTTTAATTAAATGCTTGTCTACTGATATTAAACAGAACTTCAGTGGCATAAGAATGCTGCAAAAATGATTCATCCTAAATGAAATTATTTCCTATGTAATTTACAAACTTTATTTCTTCAAACTAGAAGAATTCT
>NW_009644864.1:0-1077 GCF_000690535.1 Cariama cristata | reverse complement strand
GCCAGCCATCACTCAGCAAACAGAGCCGAAACTCTGCAGTAAAGCAGGCTGCTTTCTGCCCCAAGTAAAAAGGCTGCAGTCCTGCAAGTAAAACTACGCCTTTGCATCCCTGAATTTCAAAAGGAGAATACAGCTGAGCCTGGGAAACACCCAGGATGATGCCACAAAACGCCTGCCACGGCGTCTGAATGAGGCATGAGAAAATCTGCCATGGTGGGATCACATCCCTCCCTGACCTTGGACCCAAAATCTCTTTCCCATCCCCTGATTCCCAGATGCTTCAGTCCAAAGAGCCCGACCCACTCCTTACGCACCTTTGTCACATCACCAGCTCTCTGTCCCTGCAGAAATCCCAGGCAAGAGACACGCTGACAGCTCACGGTTCAATCCCTGGAAATACGCATGCTGCTCTGTGGGCTGGGGGAAATCATCTGGGACCAGAAAACTGCTCATGAAGGCAGGGACGCTCCCCATCCTCCAGCCAGCCCTGCCCCTCTCCAAACCCCCTCTGCCCGGGGCGGCAGGACTGGAAGGGGCAGTTTGGGCTCGGAGCGTTGGGGAGGTTCAGGGGAAATCACCGTGCGGGAAGGACGCACACACCCATGGTAATGCGCCGAGCTGCAAGCGCTGGGAGCGGATCCCGCTGGGATCCCCCTGGGATAGCCCAGCCATCGCACGGTTGGCATCTCACCGGGGCACCGAGACCGAGCCTTAACGAAGGCCTGGCGCCTGTCCTCTCCCCGGGTGATCACACCCGCACCCTGTGCCAACAGAAAAGGGAGGAAGAGAGAAAACCGGAGTAAGGCTGCATCAGAATTAGCTGCAGGCGAAGGATTAAGAAATCAGACTCGGCGGCTGACTTGCATTTCAAAAGCAGGCTGAAGAGAGCTCCTCTCACCTGCGTACCGAGCAGGTCACTGCCAAGCTCCTGCCTGGAGGAAACCTCCCAGGGCCGTCACACAAACCCGGGGGCAGTCTCGGGGACCACCCCAGCTCTCACAAATCAAACTGCCCAACTGTGTGGTTGGGGCAGAAGAGACAAAGGTTTCACCCAAAGCTGGGCCGGACTCTGCCACA
>NW_009644863.1:0-1075 GCF_000690535.1 Cariama cristata | reverse complement strand
TCCAACCCAAACCATTCCATGGTTCTAAGGCACTGACTGCACAAGTGATGGTGTCTTTGGATGGGCAGCATTCACGAGTGAACACATCCTACTTCAGAATCTGGCCATACACGCAACTGTAACAGGGAAGGCAAAATTATAAATAAACTCTATTCGATTTTTTGGGAGGAAAGAAATCTGGTGGAAAATTTATTGGCATAAAATTTGTATTTCTGCAAATACACATTTTCAGAAAGAGCACAAAGAAAGAAAAAGGTGCCCTCAAGGCAGTATCAGTTGTCAGAGGGAATTAAGTGATTTATAGGAGCTCTCATAGTTGGGGCAGGTGGCACAAAGATATTTATAGCCACCTTCCCAGCAGAACAGGTGTGCTTTGTGAATAAAGTTAATTTCACACAATTTCATTAGGTAAATTTTCACAGATAGGGTCATGATTCATCAGATCACTTTTTCTATGATTATATGTATTTAAATGCCTTACTGAATCAGGTCATTGCATTCAGAGTCAAGCTCAAGTCTGCAGTCAACGGTAACTCTGTCACTGCCATCAATGGGAAAGAATTTCACATGATTTCTTCCAAGACTTATTCAAATGTTGTCACAATACACAGATGCATCTGTTCAAACTTTGGTCGTGCGCAATGACTAAATTAAATGTTAGGTACAGGATTAGATGGAATTCACTTCCATAAGCAATCCAGCTAACTTATTCTCTTCTAGGCAATATTTATACTTCAATCTGGCAGTAAGCAGGGTATTTTTAGCAGTTTAGAACACCCAAGGGAGCTTGGAATTTGCTTTATAGCATCTCTGTGGTCAGTGACCTGCATATTTGCTCTGTTACTACCTGTGTTCACAACTCTTAACACAAACCGCCTGTATTTCAGGAAAAGCTGCTCCAAAAATGGATGACTCTGAAGGTAGACCTGGTGACCACATCAGGTCACAAACAAGGGGAAAAAAAACCCAAAGCATTTTGGTCACTACACTGCTGTAAGCTGGGTGTTTTTAGCAACAGTGTGGAATGAAAGAATAAGGACTACAGTGCTGGTGGTTGACCTGCTGGAGAGCAGCC
>NW_009644862.1:0-1074 GCF_000690535.1 Cariama cristata | reverse complement strand
TTCAGCCAAACCAGGACAAGAATGAAAGGTCTTCTTCCTACCTAACACCGATAATTACTATTTAAAGAGCTCAGAGAACTGAGCTCCAGCACTGCTTTATAATTTGTGTTTGGATGCAGCAGACCCAATGGTCCTGGCATAGTGAACACCTTCCTCCAATTTTCCGAGGTGTCCTTCTAAGAAGGTTGCATCTGAATCTGAAGAGTAACTAATGCCATGGATGAGTCAGCATAAACCAAACTGCACCTGACGAAGGGAAATCATTTCACTGTGGTTTGGTCCTTTTGGCTTATGGGCCCCTGAGGTGGAAAAGATGAATTCAACACCCTTTGCACTATGCTTGTGTTGCTGCTGTTACGTTGTGCCTGCCCAACCGAAGTGAAGGGGTGACTTAAGACACCAGGTGACCCTGCCACAAACCGAGGGCACAGGGAGCAACAGACTCAAAATACCACTCTCTAATAGGTAATACTCTTCTGTAAATTACTTTTAACTAAATGTTTATTATGCCAACTACGCTGATAGAGCATGAAGCTCTTCATTTAGTTGAGTTTGGTGCCTATGCTTGGAAACACAGCAATTCAACAGCACCATTCAGCAGACCCAGGATGATGAAACACAGCAGCCAGGGGTGATGTGGAAAAGAACCACTAGACTTTATTCCCAAATGGCATTTATAAAAACAAACAAAGATACAATGGAGGAAGCAAAAACACATGGCCCGTGCAGTGCAGCATGGCCAGGTCGAGCCATTGGCACCTGCGGAGCAAGCAGTGAACAGAGGGAAGAGAGGCAGAGGAGGCAACTCCTGGTCAGGTCCAGCAAAGGTGAGCCTGCTGCTCCACCCAGACCCTCCACCCACCATCACAGTTGCTTCAGTTCAGTGCCAGGACCCTGAGACATGAAATTCAACCACTTTGGTTGAATTTGCATCAGACTGGCATGGGGAAGCCAGGCCCTGCGCTCCCAGCACAGGGGCTTGTACCTGGAGGGCATCTCGGCAGCTTTCCCATGCCCGCTTCTCTCTCCAGCTCTCACCAGTGAAGAGAAACTCTTTGTCCATGACATGCAGCA
>NW_009644861.1:0-1074 GCF_000690535.1 Cariama cristata | reverse complement strand
CCAAGTGGTCACCACTCGGTCCCTGTGGGCAGCTAATGAAGTACAGAAATCCTTGGTGATCTCTACAAAGAGGTAGTGATAAATGGTAAATTCCCCTCCAAAAGGAAACCAAGAACCAGACGTGACAGATCCCTCCTGAGTTGCACCACTCTGGGACAGGGAATTTCAGTCTCTGAGGATGTCATTAAGCAGCTCTTTCATGTACAATAAATTCAGATTTTCATACAATGAAAAAAAATGACAAATTAAGACTTCTTTTTTCTGGCAGTGCACAAGGTAGGTCTATTCACAATCCAACTGTGATTATACTAGGAAAATTCTGAAAATAGATGTATCTCAACACAGTCTTATACACATTCTCTCTAGGACCGTACGGCCTTTCATTCCAGATATTCTTGTATAGATACATGCCTAAATTTAGGAATGTCCTTAACTCTAGCAATCCTTCGTATTCTCTGGCATGAGTATGCAGCGAAAGACGTAGTTATGTGTTTCCTAGAATCTGGGATGAAATTAATAATTTACTCGAATGCCAAAATATTTCAATATTTAAATCCCGAATCTTAGCCATATTGCTGGATAAATGTAAGTTTGTCTGTTTGTTTGTTTCTTCAGGCAGGAAAGAGCAGAACTTGAAAAGCCAACAGTATTTGGTCACATGAACTTTTTTCTTTCGCTGAGATTTCTGGAGAGATAAAAAGATAAAACAAGGAAATCTAAAGAATATTGCTACAGAATTTATGGTGTTGGACTAGCTGGGTTATATTATAATCCTAGAAATCCAAACATTTTGATTGTGAGTTGCAGAAAGAAATTTGTAATAAAAAAATCAGTATCAGTTAGAAATTGTTGAGGCTGCTGTGTATTGCAGAGGGAGGGGAACAGTTTTGTTTGGATATTTCATGATTCATTCTCAGTTTCTGTTTTCATCTTTTACAGTTAAGGTTAAAACAAAATATTTGTATAACATACCAAAGATATTTCAAATGGCAGGAATAAACGCATATGACAAGTGAAGCTGGAGACATTTTTGTTTGCCCTGTACTTAAAATATGTTTCACAATTAGATTAGCA
>NW_009644860.1:0-1073 GCF_000690535.1 Cariama cristata | reverse complement strand
AAAAAAAAAAACAAACAACAAAAAACCAAAAAAAAACCCCTGCAAACCTCACACTAATAAAAAACCAATCCCACATTGCATATAATGTACATAGAAAGTCCCCAGTAGCATTGGTTTCACTGTGTAGAATTGCTCCCATTGATCATGGTAATATGCACGTACCAAATCAGTCCAGAATTAAATACGCTGCAAAGCTTTTAAATTGCCATGTAATACATTACAATTAAAAAGAAACTGAAGTCCTAGCCATAAAACTTAAATCAAGATGGACAGAATAAAAGTTTCTTAACTATTTCACAATACTGGATTTAGCAATTGAACCAACAAAAAAGAAAGCAGTTCCTGGAAGATTGAAAAGAGCCAATCATCATAAATTACTACCTTGTGGAAAATCTACGGACATGAGTTTATACATCAGATCCCCTCCAGGAACATTGTAGGAGTAGGTATAATGTTGTTTCAATGCATACCAACATATTATCAAGAATAATATGCAAAATGCAGAAAATCCCAATAGTCATCAATTCTCATTTGTGTGTAATTACCTGTAAAATATCTAGATATGTTTGAATCATTCAAGCCACTGGCATTCTCCATGACCAACCACTTGTAACAAACATACATGATGAGTAACAGTTCTGCTTTCTTAATGGTGAGCTTGTAGAATTATCTGCAGAGACAAAAGCAGTACTAGGAAGAGAATGAAGTATGCCCTGTGGGGTATTACTAGGCAGTACATTCATTAAGCAGTTCTTATGATGCCATAAATGCTTTAGTCATAAGAACCAAACATAAAATCCCAGACTTTCTAATACTCCAAAAGGGACTACTTTGCTTTTTGTAATATACAGTTCTTCTTTTCAGAAAAACATACCAGTAGCTATTTCTTTACTAATGCAACAGATTTTGCCTTGGAACATGCTCAGAATATTGCAGGTTTATATATTTTATTATAGGTTTTTATACTTTATATAGCTTTTTTAAATGATAAGACATTTAAATCATTCACCTAATTAAAGCTGTGTTAAAAAAATACCTCATGATATCATAAGGGAACAAAATTTTGAAAGGCA
>NW_009644859.1:0-1072 GCF_000690535.1 Cariama cristata | reverse complement strand
TTTAGGAAACCTCCCCGGGCAGGGGGCTGGGCTGCGGGTGCGGGGGCTCGGGGCCTGTGTCTCCCCCAGACCCATCTCCGGCCGCCGCACCTCCGTCTCCCTGCCGAGGGGACAGCGAGGGCCGAGGGGTCCGAGGAAATGGCCGGGTTTGCTCGTTATTTCTGGGAGGCTGGACCGCGGAAGGGTCATGTCCGTGCAAGCGCTGCTGAAAGTTCCTCGGTTTTGGGGAAATAAAAATGATTTGTATCCTGGCTGGTTTTGGTATGCCTGTCGCTCCCGTTAAATCCCTTCCTTTTGCTTTTGTGCATTTGTGATTTTCAGCTAAAAACTCCGGCCACGTGCTGCTCTTGGTTCTAACCTCGGGTGTTCCGAGGGGTTATAGTCCTCAGGAACAGGTGAAATACAAAGCGTTTTCCTCATCTTTACATGAGCGGAGACGTGACTTAATCTGGTGGGTTTTGCCGTTACGCATCTGCTCGCTCAGATACTCGGCCGAGGATGTACGCTTGCCATGGCAACCTCCACGTCGCTTGTTACAGCCACTTTTTTGGAAGTAGCAAGAGTTGTTAAAGAAATAGGAACAGCTGCTTTCAGAATCTGCATAATTATAGATAAATTGTGCATCTTGGAAAAGATGACCTCTTTTTCGAGAATATTGATGTTGCTTCAGTCCGTAGGTGCGGGGATGGAAAGGGAATCGGCCTCCTGAGGAGGTCATGTATTTTTCTTCTCATGCAACTGCAGTGAAAGAAGCTTGCTTCATTTTTCAAAGGGTATTAATTACTGTAATTTATTTCAAAACCATATTAATTTAATGAACTTATAATCAAATAACCTGATGTGTCCCGTCAGCTTGATGTCCATATGAACTTTAACCTTTGCCAGTATTTGATGTGTAAAACTTTTTCTTTGATAATTAAAAAAAAAAAAATTTAAAATACTATTTTATCTCACGCAGGAGGAGCTTTTCTGTGTGTTTCTGTTATAAAAATCATATGAAATACTTTAAAAATTGGTTTTACACGAAAGCAATTCTTCCAGTTGCTGGATCCGCAGCAATCGGCGGTAATTG
>NW_009644858.1:0-1071 GCF_000690535.1 Cariama cristata | reverse complement strand
TTTTCAGGGAACCCAAAAGCAAATAGAAAAAACAAACTCTAGGGCCTCTTTCTAAATGTACATCCTTCACAAGTGCAGGGGCTGAAAATAATTCATGCCATTGGGAAGAATCACACGTGCGCAAGACCACGACACTCCACTGCTTACTGAAAGACAGTAAAGCAAAGGTACGCTGGCCAGAACCAAGCAAAAAGCAGGATGCCAGAAAGCACATTCACATCACAATGGAACAGGAGAAGCAACGGACAGCACTGAAAAGGAGCATTTTGACACTAATCATCTTCATGAATTCAGAGGAGGCCCGGCCAGCCAGAGAAGCTGAGAGCAGGTGCAACACTCAAGATGCATCCCTTCCATGGAAGCCAGAAGGATTCTGAATGGCAGCAGAGGGAGACTTCCAGCAACCACAGGAGGACGAAGCTTTCAATACATTTAAAACAAGAGACAGAACTAGCATACATCCTCCTTAAGCAGGGGCAGCATTCGCTTGCAAAGATCTGGGCACTCTGAACACCACCTGTTGGTAGCAATGCTGTTCTTGTGAAGACTATCATCTAATCTTACAGTAAGAACTTGTATGTCTCTCTTACCTTCCACAAAGAGCTCTTTTTGCAAATAAAAGAACGATGGAAACATTGGGACATGCATATTTACTACTAGTCCCAAGGATTCACAAGGGAACTCAAACCTAAAATTGTCCCTGTGTGGCATCTGTCAGTGCACGTTACAGTCACAAACCTCCACACAGCATCCAACCCCACAAAGCAGGTGCTGCGCAGATTCCTCAAGATGACGATTCAAAAAGGAGTTTATGTTTTAGAGACAAAATTAATAGTCAGTTATGATGACATTAACCAAGCAAAATCTGGACTATCCCCAGCCCTGACTCCGTAGAGCAGATACAGCCATCAAATGTTTGGTTCCTCACAGTAATTTATTCAGTACCCACAGAATGAGCTGTAAGATGTTTAAAGCACAGATTCTGTCCCAGTGCTTTACTTCTATTATAAGACTGAGAGCTCAGCATGTGGCAGGAGGAAGCAATTTAAAAAAAAAAAAAAAAAAAGGGAA
>NW_009644857.1:0-1071 GCF_000690535.1 Cariama cristata | reverse complement strand
TTTTTTTAGCTGTTGGATTATAGCCCAGCTGGACATCAGTAGCTGGTCAACTCTGATACATGTAATATGCCAGATGTGCCTATGAATTATGGTAGTATTGTTTTACATATATACAGTATGATGTATCATTCAGCTTGCAATATATGTGAGTTTGTGCATATGCATTCTGATAAGAGAAACAGGTTTGTTTGGACAAGGGTTTGGAATGATGGAAGACAAGTGGATTTAACCCTTTTGTATTACAATGCCTAATTATATTGAATGTCTTTCTCACAGAATGAAATGCTAGAAGAAGGTCAGGAATATGCGGTCATGTTGTACACATGGAGAAGCTGCTCAAGAGCCATTCCTCAGGTAAAGGATGAAAATTAAACTGTCATGCAACACGTGAACTGCTGTCTTGTTTTGGTGTGGAGTTGCACAATATCTCGTGGGTTTTGTGTCAGTCTTGCTGATTTGTTCAAGAGTAGTGTAGGTGTAATGTGCTCTAGAAGGAAAACCTTTGATTGTCGGATCTGTTGACCCTTCCCATTCCCCAACTTAATACTTAAATTCAGAACAGGTTTAACAAGTAGCATAGCGTGGAACAATTAACATTCAAGTTAAAGATTTAAGTTTCTAGACATCCTAGCTAGTCATTTTCTAAATGTCAGAGCTACATAGTGTTTTCTTGGTCTGCATACAAAAATAAAACTCTGTGAATAAGTAACAAGTCAGCCTGAAGTGTCTGGGAATGGTTATAGAGATGTGAGGTGGGAAGAATATTAAGATGCATCAGAAAACTGACAAAATTATAACTATGAGTTGACACATGCCTGCTTTATAAGAAGTTTGTAATGCAATTATTTTTGTACTGAAATACAAGGAAGGCTTATCCTGTGGTTTAAATATTTAGAGTGGAAGTCAGGTCATCTGTTTTAATTTCTAGTTCTGGCCCTATTTTAGTACATGATTTTGAGCAAGTGGCTTAATGTGGAAAGAGTATTGTCCTAACCATAGAGAGATGTTTGCCAACTAAATTATTTGCTGTGAGTAATAGAAAAACCTTAGATTTTCTTTTTTTTTTTTTTT
>NW_009644856.1:0-1071 GCF_000690535.1 Cariama cristata | reverse complement strand
AGAACAAGGGGCAGAACAGGAGCATCTGTGCCAAAATAATGACTCGGTCCTAGGTGGGATAGGATCTGTCTGCAGCGTTTCCCATGGATGTTTTTCAGAGCCCTCTATACGTTGGCTTTTATGAGCACCAAAGTTTACACATAGATTTTATGGCTTAAGATGGGTGTTGTGAAGTCTATCGGTGTGGTGAGACCCACGTGTACTTTACAGAACTACGCACAAAATAAATCTTTATTTCTTTAAAGAAAGCATGTTGTTCAGAACCCTTTTGAAAACCTGGTCATTAAGATTCACAACAGGAAATCGGGAGTGCTGGGCACTTCTGAAAACCAGCCCTAAGTTTCTGTCAAATTTTTAATTAAGAGACATGAAAGAGAAGGTACAAACTCCTTGATGGTTCGTTTGTTGTAGATTTAAATTCCTTTATTATAGGAGCTTGGATTTGTTTGGTTTGGTGTTCTGTGCACTTTGCTTCAGGACGTGCCTGATCTTCTCTTTGGGGCTACATTAGGGCCACTTTCTTCTACTCTCAGCTGACTTAAAGCCCTTCTCCTGGAAAGAGCAGCTCTACGCTAGGTGTCAGCACCAAAAGGCCTTTTTTGATTATTTTACCTTTCAATGTGGTAAGACAGAGGATGTGGTAAGAGCTTTTGTTTGTGTGAATTGAGCAGTAGAGGCAACTGCTTCTTTCAGCAGCAGCGAGAGCAAGAAGTCAATCTTGAAAAGTTTTCCTCCCTTTCTTTCTTTCTTCAAAACGACTAATATTTTGAAGGTGCAGCTCTGTAGTGGGAACTGGCACCTGGAGGCTGTTTGCGCGGTACCGTGCGATGCTGCTGAGAGCGGTGTAGGACGTTTGCTTGATGTTGGTGCTTGGAGCTACCCCATGTTTCCAGTTGGCTCACTGATCCCGGCTGGTCATGGGCTGACGCTATTATAGCTCAGCGAGATACCACGGTGTAATTTGTAAAGGATGAGAAGTGTTAAGAGCACAATGGGATGCACACTCTGAAAAGCTGGATGGGAAAGCTGAGACTTTGAAGTGCAAAGAGGGTGAAATCTTCCCTGTGTAGG
>NW_009644855.1:0-1071 GCF_000690535.1 Cariama cristata | reverse complement strand
TTAAGGATGAAGCTATTTACTGGAGAGAAGACAGCTGGAATAGGAACATGGTGGAAGAGCCATTGTAATATCTTACTGTCAATCTAAAGATAGAGGTCTCCTAGCAAACTTACCCTGACACCTACTTCCCCTTAGTTTGGCCATGACTCATTATCAGGTTGCTTGAACTGGAGATAAAAGTTGGATGGACATGATCTAGTTTGCCTTGATCACACTATTTCAATTTCTTGCTATTGAAATGTGCCTTTATCATACCAGCTCAATAGCATTTAAAACTTCTGGCAGTCCTGTAGGTGGGTTGTTGAATGGTTGATATAAAGATTTTATCAGAAATACACTGGTATGTACATGTGTGGTGTTTGATGCCACCAGAACAGTGGTAGGCTAGTGGCAGAAAGTATTCAGATTGGTGGTTGCATCGAAGTTTGGTATTGGGGCCTGTGCCTCATGGTTGAAATCAGAATGATAATGCATTTACATACAGGGATACCTTAAAACTTCTCTGTCTTTCTATACTGATATATTAGAATGACGACAAAGCCAATTGCTTATAAACAATTCACCAGAGGGTAAGTACGGTGTTAAGTATGCTAACCTAAAACCTTATCAGTTCAGTCACAGAGAATCACAGAGTAACTCCGGTTGGAAGGGGCTTTGCGTGGTCTCTAGTGCAACCTGCTGCTCAAAGCCAGGGCAACCTTCAACTCAGACTGGGTTGCTCAAGACTTTGTCCAGTTAGGTCTTGCAAACGTCCAACACAGGCTTTTGTTCTGCAAGGTCCCATTTTCCCTTAATGCCTTGGATGGATAATGAAATGAGGGAAAGTGTCATGAGAGGTATATGGATATTTCCATGTTTAAGGCATGGGACCAGAACCCAGGATTCTTGGCCCTGGCAGACTTTCTCTGTGATACTAGGTAAAACTGGGTAAAAATATATAAAGAGGTTCTGGTTAGCGTTGCACAGGCAACCTTCATTCTGGTTTGTCTTGAATTTGTTAGTGATTAATTTTCCTGTCTGCATGTTTTTTCAAAGATATTTTTGTGTAGATTTTTATAGATAATAATATAG
>NW_009644854.1:0-1071 GCF_000690535.1 Cariama cristata | reverse complement strand
TGTTTTTGTGAATCAATTCAACCTCCTTTGCCCCGAAAAGTCAGGGGAGAGATGGGGCACCCGAAGGCTGGCTGTCAGGACAGACCTGGCAGTACCTGGGGTGTGAGCCCTCTGCCCTCCTTTGCCTTCCCCCATGTCTGACGAGCCGGAGGTTTCAGTTGAGCTGTCTCTCAGGCATCACCTCTCCCAGCCACTCTCATGGGCTTTTTCCCTCCCCCTCCAGAGGTGATGTGTCCTCGGCCACCAAACATCGCCAACGGGCTGCACAGCGGACAGTCCTTGGACAAGTTTTCCCGGGGAGTGACCGTGTACTACGGCTGCAGGGATGGCTACGAGCTGGTTGGGAACGTGTCCATCAACTGCACGGAGGCCGGGGTGTGGAGCAGGCCCCTGCCCCGCTGCCAAGGTGGGTGGATGCTTCGTTGCTAGGTGTGGGGCTGGCAGAAAGGATGCTGGATATCGTGGTTGTAGGAACAGTGCAGACAGCTTTACAGCAGTGATGAGAAAAGAGAGGGCTGTGCGTGCAGGATCTGGCCCATGCATTGAAGTTTAAAGGATGCTGTCTGTGCTCCCCACAGCAATCGGATGTCAGATACTCAAGGTGCAGAATGGGAAGGTCTACGAGCCGCAGAGCACCTACAAAGCTGGGGAGACTCTTCACTTTGACTGTGACACTGGTTACGCCGCAGACACCTACGAGACTCAGTGCCGGCCAGGGGGGACCTGGGATCCGCCGGCGCTCAGCTGCGAGAGGGGTGAGTGCGGGTGCCCGCTGCTGCCCAAGGGCAGCCCTGCCCGGCCGGGTGCTCCTCGCAGGCAGGAACAGCGTGTGCCGGCAGAGCCGTTCCTGCGATGGGCTTTAACCCATCGACACAGCACCACGCCGACTCCCTTCCCCTTGCACGCTGTTCGCTCGCTGAGTTGGACTTTCGGTCTCCCTGTTGCAGTCCGACCCTGCCCCATGCCTCCGGAGATCACCAATGGAAAACACAACGGCCAGGGCAAAGCATTTTTTACCATGGGAACGTCCGTAACATACACCTGCGATCCCGGCTACTACCTGGTTGGAAA
>NW_009644853.1:0-1071 GCF_000690535.1 Cariama cristata | reverse complement strand
AGATTATTTAAACATAAGCAGGGATTTCATACCAGGTTTTGGAATGCGAGGGACTTGAGAGTATTAAATTCGACCATTTTATCTTTAGCATGCTAAATCCTAACACCTTGCCGCACAGAAATAGAGCGGTGATGCTGAGCACTGGAGGAGCAATCGCTCTTCCAGCCCGGAGACGGAGCTCCATGCCTTCGGCTGGGTGGGAAAACACAGACATTGCAAGCCGACACTGCCCACCGCCTGGAAGCAAAGCAGGGAGCATCCAGAGGATCCTTTCACTGCTGCAGGGTCAATGTTATGAGTTCAGCTTCTGGAGGGAGGCACTAAGTGCCTTATTTCAGATCACAACAAGCAACACAGGACCTCCAGTGCCCAAACCATCAGTGACCACCAAAGGCAGCTGAAGGCCTGCCCAGGAGAAGAGACCAGCAAGATGGTGAAATGGGAGAAGCAGCAGCAGGGTGGGCTTCTGCCCACTCTGTGACTTTATTCTCTCCTTTCCCCCCATCCCATATCATGTCCACGCCAGCCTGCCCTGGCCAGGGGGCGAGATTGCTTACACAGCTTCTCCCACCCTCCCCATCAGCTCAGCTCTGGGCTCCCTCTGCCCCAGGACATCATCCAGCCACCAACTCCAGATCTCTCTCCTCCTGGTACACTTTATGCCAAGACCCTACACTGTAAGGCGACCTCTTTGACACCAAAGAAACACCTCTGTCTGCTGAGGTTGTGCCATGGTGTCCAAGGGCTGAACTTGCATTTCACACATCCCCCTTGGCCTGCAGCCTTTTCCTAGAAGTCTCAAGAAATCCAAGTTTCAGCCACATCTGTCAGCAGGCAATAGCACAGCGATCTGGAGTCTGGATCCCCAGTAAATGAGCTAATGGGAATGTGAAAAATAAAGGAAGAGCACTGGGATATCCCCCAATTATAAGTGCTATGACAGCTCATTGATACCAGGGACACTGCTGTGCAGGACCCTTTAGCTCTGTAAAGACCAACATGGGGAAGGTAGAGGAGATGCTGCTGCCAGAGGCACACACCTAACCACCACCAAACCCAAATCCTCCCAGC
>NW_009644852.1:0-1071 GCF_000690535.1 Cariama cristata | reverse complement strand
AGGGGCGCGGGGCGGAGGGCGGCCGGCCCGGCTCTTACCTTCCGCCGTCCTGCCCGTGCTGAACTCCTTCAGTTTGTCCTTGTCGCTCTCTACGTGGTCTTTGAAAAGATGCACCGGGCAATGGTTGCTGCTCTCGGTCATGTCCTGCAGGTTAGAGTCCGAGTTTCCAAGCTCCCTAGAGCGAGCCAACCCACTCTCCAAAACTTCCCTGTACGTGATCGTCTCCTTCTTGTTGCTGCTGCCACTGCCGCTGCTGCTCTCTTTGCTTTTCTGGTCAAAAGATTTGGATACAAAAGCCGTAAGTTCTTCCATGGCTGCCCGGTGATCTTATCCACAGAGATCCACTTGTTTTCAGTCGGAGATGTGGCCGTCCTCCGCACGCTGTTTTTGCACGTAGAAGATGGGCTGTATAGGGTTAGATCACTCCTGCTGTTATTTATGCCTTTCAATTTGAGATCACACTATTTATACATGGCTACCTCAGCCCAACCCCCAGCTCTCCCTGTCTCCAGCAATTACTGACTGCTCCATAGTCGCAGGCGGACTCCTAGCAGCTATCTCCCCCACCTCAGTCCAGCAATTGGCTTTCTTTTCATTTCATCACTCTTTGGCATCTTTGCACCTTGATTTAGGGAGGCAAAGAGGCAAAAGCGAAAAAGGTGGGGAGAGAGAGAGAGGGAGAGAGAGGAATAAAAGGGAAGGGGGGGAGGAAAGAGGAAAACATGAAAATAGGTATCTGCATTCTGTAAACGGGTTGCAGAAATGAAAGTCGAGGAAGACTTAATTGATTGTAAGGACATCCTGTGCGTGGCAACACCGTGAGTAAAACCGGACCCACAGCTAATCAAATAACTGTGCTCCTGCAATTAAATGTATCGCTGTCAAGAGGAAAAGAGAATGAGTGTTCAATAAAAAAGGTAATGAATAAAAAGCCGGAGATGTGCATTTGTTGTAATCAATGGGATTTCTACCTGATTTGCTATTTAGCTAATTTCGCTTAATTAAATGGTCAAAATAATGGGCGAACCAAAAACGCTGGTTTAAAAGTGTTGCCTGTTCTGGCGGGTGGGT
>NW_009644851.1:0-1070 GCF_000690535.1 Cariama cristata | reverse complement strand
GAAGTCTGCCACTGATTTCAAAAGTAGCAGGTCAGGATTTTGGGTATACACAAGACACAATGTTTTCTGGTGCTTTGGAAAGTCATAAGCAGAAAGATACATAATGAAGGTATAATAGGCATACTTCAGCTGTACATATTCTGTGTCAAGAAGTAGATGTGCTAAATGCTTGGTTGCTTGGAGGAATGCTAAAACTGGAAAAACATTAGAAAACCCACTGTTTGACTGTTTTATGAAGAAAAAGACGACATAAATAGGCATGATGTCAAAATACCACTGCTGTGGTCTTCTGCTGTTGAAAAGACATACACCTCCAGTAATTCACTTCTCGGTAGGATTGTGATCTGGTCCGCACTTTTGTTTTTAAATCCTCTTGTCCTTCAGCAGCGGAATGTCTATATCTGGTCAAGAATTCTGTGCTCTTCAGTAGTGTACACCTTGAAGTAAGAAAACACCACTGGGACAGACAGACTTTTAAATGACCGAGGCTGCATACAGGCAGTATAACAGTGTAAAAGACATGCTATATAACAGTATAAAAGACTGGTTCATACACATAGGCAGCTACACTTAACCCTTTTCCAAATTTACCAGGCTGTTATCCTTGGATTGATTAATTATTGCCTAATTATGTAGAGTTGTAGCTCCTGCCTGCCTTCTGTAAAGAACTGTCAGGTCTCATTGTCTGTAGATGGCTAAGCAATGGCAAATTTTAAAACATGCCTGCTTGTTAGAGAGATGTTTGCCTCCTTGAGCTTGGTAGTGGCCAACCAGATGTTCCTTGATTATTTTTTTTTCTGTTTTTTTCCCCAGAAAAACAGAAATGTCTTTTTGTGCTGTGACAATTTTTACTTTAGATCAAAGCAGGAGATTAAAACTGTGTACTCACATTAACTCTCTTTCCAGCAGAAAACTCCATCTACTCTAGTCAGTTCTGTTCTTGCACAGTAGACATATCTGACCAAAAACAGTCTGTGGTGCTACTTCGTGTTAAGTTTGGGCTTTTAAAGTTTTTTTCTAAATTTATGTCAAGTTTTATCTTATCAGACACTCGCATAGGAAAAAAAAAA
>NW_009644850.1:0-1070 GCF_000690535.1 Cariama cristata | reverse complement strand
TAAGATCCTCTTTTAAAGATTCTATATGGATTAAACTCTTGTATTGCCGTGCTTATCCTGAGCTGTTAACTAATGCGAGTGCAGATAACTTTATTGTGGTATGTTCTTGACTGAATTTCTGTAGCACAATGGAACTGTGAAATAATAAGTTCGATCCAGAGCTCTGGCTTTTAAGGACTTCGTTCAAAATACTATTGTACTTGTACAGTTTTGTTTTGGGGCATAGTTTAGGTGGTTTTGTTGCTTTGGTGTTTTTTCTTATAAAAGAAGTATGGTGTTTATTTAAACACTAAAGGAATAGCAAAACTCTAATGAGTCCCCACTGCCCAGCTTTATTTGTGATACTTTCAACCGTATTTTCATAAAAGGTCAACACACAGTCTGACGAGCCCTAAGCCGTCATTCACCTATATGTATAGAAAAGCTTAATTAAACCTTCAAAGGATTTGAACAATTTGTAGATGATCCCATATGCTGGATAGATGCTCAGGACAACAGCTCAAGCCAACAGGAATATCAAATAACAGCGGTGCAGCTTTTAATTTGAGGGAGAAAAATCCTAGCCTTTGCTTTATGGAGAACTCCCACAAAGATGAGCTCAGCCTCTGGATGAAACTTTGCACACCATATATGGTTCCAGAGGCTCACTCAGCACTTCACTCCCTCCCCACACTCAGATATACTATACCATACCAATAGAGGCATGCACAGAATTTGTCCTCTAGCGAGTAGAGTCTGCTACAGGAGAAATGCATCCAGCCAGAATAGATGCATTAGTAAGAGAGAAAACTTTCCCCCCAAAAAATGATTCACTCATAATATATGGTTGGTGTTGCAGCATGTTACACCAAAATTGGGCAGCTGAAACTTTCCAGGTAGAGAATGAGCAGAGATATCTGTGCCATGGGCCTTAGCTCACTGAGGGAGTTGCTGCCTTTATAAGGCACAAACACAAGTAGTTTTGATTTTGTCCCCATTTGACTGGTTCTTCCTTGACCTGAGTGAAGTTACAAGTGAGCAAATGAGCTGTAAATCAAGTCTGACACCACCTGATTACTGAAGATGACTTA
>NW_009644849.1:0-1069 GCF_000690535.1 Cariama cristata | reverse complement strand
CAGATGTGGCCTCACCAGGGCAGAGTAAATGGGGAGGATAATCTCTCTTGACAATATCGATGCAGAGCCTTGTCTTGGAGAAGCTTGGACCTCAACTGAAAGAGCAGGCATACATGGAAGGTGTGTTATCATGGACACCATGCAGCAGCATTAGTGGTCTGGGCTATGACTTTTCTAATGCCCCACTTCCTACTGCATTCATGTCAGACCAGAGGAAGTCCAAGCTCCTCATCTCTCCATTCTCTTTTTCCTTTTTGTCATGAAACAGCCTTTATTCTAGTGTCCTTCTGCCCTAGGTCAGGGAGCCCATGTATTCCTGCCCAACACCCATTGCAGCACAGCCCTTCTTAGCCAGCTCCAACCACCACAGAATCCTGCCAGTCCTCAGAAAGGGCAAAAAATGGTAAATCCATTTTCCTGGGGCATATCTGGGAAATGTATGTGGAAATATTGGGCAAGCTGGATTTTTCAGAAAGAAACTTTTGAGAAACTACTTCTATTCCTGAGCCAAGTAGCATACACATGCACATTCTCTCAGACTATGAGTGAAATTGGAGAGTGTTAAAACCACGATGGATTAAAAACTGGTTAAATCCCATCGTCCTTAAGCAGTTTTGGAATCTACCCAACATGTACAAACAGCTCCAGAGATACTAAGTCAAACTCAGTTACTGCCATTAAACATCAGAGGAATGGGTAAAGATAGGCCAAGGTCCTGATTTTTCAGATGCGCACCCATACAACTTTACTACCACCTCAGAAATCACAAGAACAATTCATAAGTTTAACATAGTACAAATGTTTACTCAAGGCATTTGCCAACAACATCTAGCATGTCTAGTTTATAGACATGAACTTGAGATTGGATTTTTCCATGCAGGAATCTACAGTTTTATACATGATTAATCATCTCCTCCAAAAAAAATAATCACAAAAAAAAATTTCATGAGACATTTTACACTGTTTCTCTTTTACAGTGATTCCAGCCATTTCAAACTCACTTGGGATTTTTGTCTCTCCAGCACTTTCTAAAAATCTTACTTCATAGAATCGTAGAATCATTATGGTT
>NW_009644848.1:0-1069 GCF_000690535.1 Cariama cristata | reverse complement strand
TTAGGGCAAGATGGTAGCACAAACTATTGAAGAAGATGACCGTAAAAGTAGAACTACTATCTCCCTGGCTCTGTATTACATCGGAAATCATAGTCTATAGTTATTTACTCAAAGAGGTCTAATCCTGGATACGTGAAAACTTCTGCCTTCTAAATCAGTAATTAGTTTTCTGCATTCTAACATTTTTTAAAGAACTGGAGATTCCTCATATTACTTCTTTTAATAAAGGGGATATAACAGCTAACTAAAAAAATATACTTCAGCCCTCTATTGAAAGTATGACTGTTATGATCTTCCCTGATGGCATGTATCACAACTCTGCTAAAACCCTGTATGATTTACATTGAGTTTCCAGCATTAAACTTGCTTTTGGCTTGATTTCTAATCCTTTATCTTTTACCAGACACCACAATTTAAATTGATCAGTCAGATCATCTTTTTTATGGGAGCAGGATAGGAAGGTTAATGACACATGGAGTTTTATTCTTTCAGGTACTAGGCTAGGTACTGAGCCTGAATTCTGAAAGCTCATAAATATATGCTTGAATCCATTCCTATGCAGAACATTAAGCAAATGCTTTAAGAGTTTCTCAGATTGGGGATGCTTTCACGTATCAATGCCTAGGCCATTTATTGTACAGGGAAGAGTGTTACATACAAGGAAAAATCTTAGACATGTCATATTGACTCAAAAATACAGTATGTCTGGAAAGGAGCCTCCCAAAGCTCTGCAACAAACATCCTGAAGAAGATGAAGAACATCTAAAGAGTAAAGGATCTCAAATCAGATATTTTTTTACTGTTGCTATCAGAAAGGTCCTATGCTACTAAAATATTTATTTGAATGTGTATAAACAGATAAATAGAAGGGTTTTTTAGTTGAATTATATATCTTGAGTTACAATTGAACTCTTCTAGTTCAAGGACTAGCAAAAGAGCCCTTCCATTTTAGCCTTTCTATTCTGCCAAAAGTCAAAGTGAATTTTGGCAAGACTAATTAAGGCTAAAGTCGGAAACTCTCCTAATGCCCAGGACACAAGTTAAAACTTGCTTATACTACTTTTTTTTT
>NW_009644847.1:0-1069 GCF_000690535.1 Cariama cristata | reverse complement strand
TTTTTTTTTTCCCTTCCCTGTACCATCCTGTAAGTTCATTGAAAGCTTGGATACCTTCTAGGGTTATTAATAGCTTGGTACTTCTACCTGTAAGTCATAGCCAAACTAAGAAAATTCAAGTAACTTGAAATAAGTGTGAGAACCTGGAGGTAGTCTTAGGTACACAAGTATTTTTAAAAAATAACTTAGTTTTGAAAGCACATCTAGAATAATTACATTACACTGGCAACAGAAAAGCAATCTGTTAACTGTTGCTTATATTGTGATCCCCTCTTCTTCTATAAAACCTGGAATTCTGTGGAATTCAGTTTTATATTCTGTGGGTTTTATTTGTTTCTTCATTAACATAAAACCTCAACTGTTTCTGTTGCATGGGAGAAGGGTTTTAAACTCATGCTCCCCACTGAGAAACTGAAGTTGTAATTGTGTTTGGCCAATTTATACCTGAGTATATTTTTCCATGGGATACTAAAGTTGTAGTATGTATTCCCTTCTGGTCTTCCTTTCAATTTTTCATTAGGTATGTATCTATTACATTATTTCTATTCTGAAGTTTGTCTTAAGTATATACAATTTGTAGTGTGACTATAGTAACAATTCTGACAGATCTTTGGAATTTCTTACTTCTGTGTGTCTTTTATTGCAATTAGACCTTTCTGTAGCTAATGAAACGTATGTGATTTGTTTGTTTATGCCTGAGGACTGAATTCGTTGCTGAATAATGCAAAAACATATGCAAGGACAAGTATAGTAAACGGAGTTAGGAATGTGTTCATAGAGGAGGTGTGAGCAAAGTCAACTGAAAGAGATGTTAAAGATTTGGCTCTAGCTCTACCTGCTCAGTGCAGGTGGGAGCCTGTTTGTATTATACTTGTGTGAGTGGAAATTCACCAGAGGCTGCACAAGAATGGCTAATGTTATTTGACAAAAAACAAGTAACTTGTACAGCTTTTTACTTTAAATGGAATTAAAAGCAGCAATCCGAATGCTTCAGATGTCGATAGGCTATTTGGCAAGATACAAACATTTGCCTTCCTGCCCTGTGCTCTGCTGGCAGATTCTGAGCAGA
>NW_009644846.1:0-1069 GCF_000690535.1 Cariama cristata | reverse complement strand
TAAGCGCCGGCCCCGCCTTAAACGGTGACAGGGACATTTCTCTGGAAAAAGGCCAGAATATAGAGAGCCAAAGGACATTCTAATGGGTGTGCTAGTAAAAAAATTTGTTTATAAAGGAACTGGATAGAAGACACTGCTGTTTTTGTCATATTGCATTGCTTCAGTTCAGCAACACCATCTGGGATAAGTCACTGTATGTTTGGTACTGGACCTATACTTGTCTCCTGTGAAGTGGATGTTCCCCGATCTAGCATTTTTTAATGTTTGGTTTAGTCTACTGGAACTGCCGCAGCTGCTAACACTCTAGAAATTCCAGGAAAAAGAGAATTTCTGAACCTATGGCCTTTGTTTTTTCCTGAGAAAGCTCTTGCAAGTTAGACCACACCATTTTTTTTCTATGAGGAAATTTTACTGCATGATAATAATCAACGTGCATTTGGTGCATATAAGCTCTATCAGCTTGTCTTTCAACAGAGAGAGCAAAGAAAGAAAATATAGAGGTGTTTTTCACTTTTCTATCAGATATGGCCACACAGTCTACAGAGCTACCTAATCTGAGCATAGACTGTCTTCTCATGGTGTGAATTATGCTGCAAAGCACCAAAAAACCTGAGGCAATCAAGTCAGAGGTCCAGGGTTTCCGCAGCTCACCTTGATCCCCTACTCAGACCTTGAACAGCTTTCGTTGGTGGGGATGGTCTGGCGGTTTCCAGAGCAATCATGGGACTGGCAACCTTGGGCATGTCACTGACCACCAGTCTTCAACGCAAGCAGAAACTTGGAAGCACTGTGCGTCGACAATGCCTGGGTTTGCTTTGTTATTCTTTTTTCTTCTCTGCAGCTCATCCAGCCCTTTATAAACTGAGGCAATTAGCATGTCCCTGCTCTACATGGTAGGTAGGGAAGGGGCAGGAGCAGCTGCAGATACGGGTGGAAGGGGAGGGCCGGATGGAGCACAGCTGCAGGCAAGGCTGCCTGACAGCTGAAACTCCGCAGAAAGGGAAGCGCTGCCCTGCTGAGGAGGCCATCAGGACGGTGAATGGGGAGGGCCTGATCGGAGAGCCTGCAG
>NW_009644845.1:0-1069 GCF_000690535.1 Cariama cristata | reverse complement strand
CTTTCTTCACCCTTTAGTTATTGTCACACAAACCCATGTGGACTGTAGTCACGTTTTGGACTGCGGTGGGCTTATGCCAGGAGAAAAGTGCCCTTTAGCTATAAAGTGTCAGATGGATATCTGAAGGCTAGGTGCTTTGGTTTAGCACCCCCAAGCTTTAAATTCTTCTTTCAGGAGTGCTTGCATTTGGGTGTGCCTCTTTGGACCAAGTCCCTCATAATTTTGATTTGGTTAATCACGGCTAAAATGACTCAGGCGCATACGTGCAAACAGGGCTGGGACCCAAGGAGTATGTGTCTCCCTCTCAATTTCTAGAACTTCTTGTTCTTGCTTGTTCCAATAACAACAAAGGAAAAGCCTTTCTTTGGTGGCATTTTGGCATTTCTGCTGCTGTGAATCATCTAGAGGTATGTAATAAGGAGAGGAAACTTTTCAAAACTTATTGGCACTGGAAGGAGGCAAATGTTTATTTTAAGCCAGCTTGCTTACATTTTCCCATCTCTTTTACAATTCCATTTGTAAAAGGGAATGAAAATTACTGACATAATCTTAAACATGCACAGAAGATGAGCTTTCAGAAACTGTATGGAATGTACAATTCTAAATCTCTACTAAAGTGCAAAACATTAAACTCAACCGAATTCTAGTATTTAGGCAGTGTCTGAAGGACAAAGGATGTTAAAAACATTACAAATGCACTAGCTTAATTTTTCAGTTTGTGATGGATTAGCTTTAACAGGCATTTTAATTTGTAGTTGGATTTTATCAGCTGTAGACAAAGTTTGATAATCTCTTCTTGTTTAATTAGCACAATCCTCTTAGGACGGAGAAATGCACAGACAATAATAATTTATGTTCTATGACAGTTTCATACTGACAACCTGAAATATCTTCTTTCTTTAAAACATACCTACGTGTGGTTCTTTTAAACATCTTTGTCCTACCTTCTCTCTTCGTAGTGTGTGAGTGTGTATATATGTAAGAGTTAAAAAAAAAGAGAGGGAGCTTACACTATAAAATATTTCCTCTACGTAAAGAGCCAAGAGAACGTGTAAATAGACTGCATAAA
>NW_009644844.1:0-1068 GCF_000690535.1 Cariama cristata | reverse complement strand
TGCATTCAGCCAGATGGGGTAATGGAGCAATCCAATCCAATGTCACAAGGACTCTGGGCACTGCAGACCGAGTACCCAAACTGTGCTGGTGGAAGGGCAAAGAGAAATCAGACCCTCAATAAATGATCAAACAAACCCCTCGGCTTTTTACATATTGAAGCATAAATCCTACTAGTATAGAGGAATGAATGTGCCCCTTCTCCTTGCTGTGTATGAGGATGACAGCACTGTTCCATAAATGCAGATGGACTAATGGGTCCCTTTTCTGTGGGACCAGATGACTAAGACACCTCCGAAGCAGTTCACTGGAGGGACAAACAAATGGTACAGTGGAGGAGTGAGTGAGACCATGGAGCAGCCCACCTGGCAATAGGCCTGAAGGGAAGGTCGTCCCGATGATACAGCGTGGATGCCCAGAATGTGTGAGTCTTCACCCCGTGCTGACTACACACCTGGCACAGCTCCTTCTCCACATCCAGCTCCTCCTGCGTGGCCTAGGGAGAGCAAAATGCAGTGAGGTCAAGGCTGCATGGCCTCAGCTCCTGCATGCACACAGACCCTGGTCTCTGGTCTTGCCTTCCTCCCCCACCTCCGCATTTAGCTTCATCCCTTTACAGAGAGGTGCACACAATCTCTGAATATTTCCCTCTGTCAAACCCAACAAGTGTTTTCACCCTCCGTTAGTAGTGCCGATGCCAGAATAAGGAACTCCTTGATGTAGGACATCGCAGATCTTTTCAGTCTGCATGGACTGGAAAGGTGACTAGACAAATATATGTAAAAGAAATCCACTGAGGGTTATTAAATATCAGGATAGCATTCCTGTTTCAAGAAGTCCTTGAGCCACAGATTCTTGGAGGCTGGGAAAGTATTCAGTGAAAGTATCTACAGATTTGTCCTGTTCCTGTGGTCTTCTCTGGGCATCTGTTATTGGTCACCATCAGGAAAAAGGCTATGGAGTCAGATGAGGCCTTTTGTCTGATCCTCTGTGGCGGTTCTCATGCTGCATGGAACAAGGCACTACGGGATACCAAGGTTGTCAAGTTACAACGGTCTTAGGCCTGACAG
>NW_009644843.1:0-1068 GCF_000690535.1 Cariama cristata | reverse complement strand
CTACTTTTCTGTGGTTCAAGGCTTGTTAAAATTCTCGGTCATAGCTCCTGAAACTGACTCTTGATGAGCATAATATCCTCCAAAGTCCAAATATTCTTTCCTGAAATTACTTAAACTATAGCTTCTCATCTTGGATTTGTAAGCTACATCAATACAAGAAAAGAGGAGTTACAGTCCAACTACCTCACACTACTCCAGATCATTCAGTGTAAGTTTGGCTATCACCCTTCCTTCTGCCATTCATGTGAAAGTTGCCTTGGCCCCCTATATTTCCTTCCTTTACCACTCATTATTTCTAAGTTTGAGCCACCAACAAAAAGTCTCTTGAGGCCTCTGACTATTTTGCTGGGTGATTGAGGTAGATTTTGCCTCAGGCATGTATGATGGAAATACACAAGACTCATTTATTTTTGGAATGAAACAAAGATGATACTGCATTTATCACGCAACTTACAGACACAATCATCAGTTCTGGTTCAACTTAAATGCCAATTTCCATTTAGAGTATTCCAAAACTTGAAGGTAAAACTTCCAAGTGTTCCTATCTCAACAAAGGGAAGAAGCTGCAGGATATTCTTGTTTTCCCTGCATCTATTTAATATCCTTTATTTGTACCTTTACAGAGCACTGGCTTATAATGAAAGAATCAGGCAGAAACAGAACTTCAGTATTTCTTTTACACTGTACATTTTTGCTCTGTTGCAAAAACCACTTAGAAAAAAATGAAACTAAATTCTCCCAAAGGAGGAAAAAAAAACCCAAAACCCGTAACATTAAGGGAACACAATCACTTACATGGCAAAGAAAGATAACTAAGAAGTGTGCTTAAAGGATTTCATGAGTAATGTTTTGTGCTTTTTCTACATCTTTTGAATTACTGACTAAACAATATTGCAGTAACCAGACATCCCTTGAGTCACAAAACAGACTCAGGTCAGGGCTGATACACTGTTTCCATCTCATATTTTGTCCCCAGTGGAGTCTTTTAACCAGAGAAAACTAATTTCTAATGTTTGGCTGATGAAATTTCCCTGCCCAATATTTCACTTTTTTTTTTTTTTTTTTTTT
>NW_009644842.1:0-1067 GCF_000690535.1 Cariama cristata | reverse complement strand
GCAAAAGAGAAGAAACATCAGGTAGGACAGGAAAAAGAAGAAAGAAACCGTTCAAAGAGAAAGGAAGTTCCTTACTAGTACTTGGAGCATACTCATCCTTGGCCACACTCCTGTCCCAGCCTGGAAACACTGTTGAGTAAATTGTCTCCTCCGAAGAGTCTTCGTCATCTGAACCATCGCCACTTGAGGTCACATCTGCTGTGATGATGTTAAATCTGCCATTAAGCCCTAACCCACAAGGTCTTCTGCTGACTGAAGTTACACTTTCTTGTCTCCCCTACATGCAGCCTTACAATCACAGAGGAGAGAGTACAGCACAGTGCTTCCCACGGTCCATGGCTCCTCCTGGTTCTTCCACCCACAAGGGATTCATCACTCTGCCATGGCCCTGCTGAAGCTGCCCCAACATGGCTCTCCGCCACATTTCAGTGCCCTACTCCATGGCGTACTGGCTTGAAAACATTTTCTTCCTTTCTCCCACAAGTCCTTCTCATGGAATAGTCTACTTCTAAATTGCCTCCAAACAGGAAAAAAGACAAAAAACCCCACGTACCTCCTTTATAAAACGACTCACAATACTCAGCCCTTTCAGACACACAGAATACCTCCGCAGTACATGACCAATGTGGACAACTGCTCTGTAGCTACCAAATGCACGGTCAGTGAGAGATAGCCCAGTACTTTGCTTTTCCCACTTCAAACACATCGTAATGAAAAGCAGTGACGTGTGTCACACATTCAACCCCCCTCCTCTTAATGCTTCTGAAGCTTGCTGCCCTGCTGCTCTGGTTATTCAGCCCCTAATCAAAGCGCCCTCTTAGCATGACATTCTTTACCCTTGGTTGCTTGTGTGGGTTCTTGCGTCTTCTCTCCAGGATTTGACCACCACCAGTGGTTGAAGAACGTATTCCACCGAGCTTGGGTGGTGGCTTTCTCCAGGTTGTCATGATGAGGCCCTGAAGCTGTTAGGACATGGTTCATTCAACTAAGATCTTGTTATTATTTCTTGAGAAGCACTTTTCCTCCAGCAAAGTCAAGTCCACCAGCACCGGCACCCTGAGCATGCT
>NW_009644841.1:0-1067 GCF_000690535.1 Cariama cristata | reverse complement strand
TTTTTTTTTTTTTAACCAATATAATCCAGCTAGCCTATTTCCCTTCTGTGCTAATCACGGTGGTATTTCTGCAATGGAAATTTAAAAGCAAAGTGTTCCAACTAATTAATAGAATAAACCCACCTCTTAAAATACAAAACCAAACCAAAACACTCATACAGTGATTGTTTCACCATTTTCTTGCCCCAGGGTATAATCTCTTCCTTAATGTGTAATGTCTTCATTACATTCTGCAGCGGTGCTGCAGGTGGAAATGGTGCTTGCAGGGTCTGTAGGCTGGAACTATGGATCCCCTGCAGTGCGCAAGAATGTTCACCAGCTGTAGGTCAGATAAATAGTTTATACAGTCTGGGTAAAGTGTTCACAGCTGAGCTTCTTTTACTGCCACTTCATAGTTTAACTAGCACTGAGGACTGTACAGAGCTTTTACCATCCTCAGTTGTAACACAGCACTTCCAGTGAAGAAATTCACAGGAAAAATATCCCTTAAGTACTCATATGTCCCTACCAAACTTGAACATTACAGCTGCTATTTAAAGTCAGAAAAATAAATGTACGTACACGTGGGAATTATTCCTTCTCTTTGCTTAGAGAAATACGTAAAGAGCAACTAAGAAAGCCCCGAATACCCTACAGTTCTACTGGGCATACATAAAAAAACTCTCTTATCATGAGGTGCTTAAGATTTAATCTCATCCGCAATGCTTTGCATGAGAGTGACTTCCAGTGACTGTGTACCTTTCTGTATAGAATCATGACCTTAGTTATCTAATGAATGAATAATGGAAATGGAATCAAAGATGAATCAAAAAACAGATAGAATTTATGAGGCTTTCTGCACAAAAGAATGCTTTGCAACATATTAAGTTACTTAGATTAAATTAGTTACAATAATGTAAGAGTGGATGCAGGAAATTAAAGTAATTGTATGGTAAAGCAGAACCTAGATAACTTGTTTTTCTGTCCTGTAGATACCACAAACACCTACCCAATATGATCATTCTAAAGTAAATCCATTATGAATTAGGACAGAGCATCCATATATCTCCTTTAAGGAAACCCACTCC
>NW_009644840.1:0-1066 GCF_000690535.1 Cariama cristata | reverse complement strand
CCCTGTTAGATCCATGCAGTTTCAGTCCAGCTTTTGTCTGTTTATATGCAGACATAACACTTAACAAGTGATAATGTGTAAACAAGAGTATGCATTGTGCAGATAAATAGACTCCCACTGTTGGACAAGTCCTTAGCAGTTTGCATTAAAAATAAATACAGATGCAAACTGGAATACAAAATTTATTTTAACAGCAGGACTTCCATCACTGGTAGCATTCCCTGATGTTTCCAGGATTAACTAAGTGGCTTTTAAAAGAGATTCACTAGTCCAGAAGTTTAAAACGGTTTACACCTTTTGTTAATAGCACCAAAGGCAAAGACAATAACAATTAGCAGTTCTTCACAATATCAAGAAATAACATCTGCGTTAACCGACTGAGAATTGCTGGTTCTATGCAACCACAAGTCTGTTTACCCACTGACTAATGTAGTCATAAGAGGTGAAAGAAAGAAGGCACAAAGATTTCCACTGATCTCAGCATATTGAGTAATACTGAAGAGGTTTTTATTCAAGACACAAAATGGATTTGGATTCCATACTCGACTGAAAATTTAGAGGAAAGAGGTATAACTATGTGTGAGCTTCTTGTTAATTGCAAAGGTGCTTAAAAAACCCCACCTTGTCAGAGGTTCAAAAAAGATGGTGAAGTTTCCTTTCTTTTCCTGGGAGCATCACATCACTAAGCTTGCCTTCAGCAGTTTTTCTTAAATGCTAGACTCAGTCCTGTTTCCCTCATTCCCCCTCCCCCGTTGTTTTTGGTGTGCTTTAGATCAGAGGGATCAGTAGTGGAGAACAAAACAGTGTTTAGCTCCACGTTCTAGACTCAAGCCAAGCTCAGATCACTCAAAGTGGCCTAGTGAAGAGCTAACAAATAATAAGCAAAGCAAGGGAAATACAGCAAGAAATGTTCACAAATATTCCTTTGAATAAAATGTAGCTTCACTTTCCTGTTTGATTCACTTTTGCATTCAAAGTGTTGTAACAAAAAGGTAGGAAAAATAAAAGCACTGGAAACACCTGGACAAGAATTAGTTTGATGTTCCTCAGGGGTCGGTATTGGGAC
>NW_009644839.1:0-1067 GCF_000690535.1 Cariama cristata | reverse complement strand
TCTGAGAATTTCTTTATTACAAATTACTAGAAAACTACTATTAGTAAAAGCAAATATATACCTATATAAATATATGCGACAAGTCAGTGCAAAATTACCACTAGGAAAGCAAGTATCTATATATATTGCAAGAGTAAAGCAAATATATGTATGTTACAAGTTATTACAGAATTCTAGCTAGCGAAGCAAGTATATACTTAATGAACCTTTCCCTGTGTGTGCAGCCATAAATATAGCATGTGAGATGTTACCAAACCGCTCCCAGGAGTGAGGCCGATCGGCAATGGAAAAGTCTTACTTCAACGATGATCCACGTCACCGAGTTTGGAGTCAGCCAGGCGTCCCCAGCGAGGGTCTGGTCTGTCCAGGAGATCTCATACCGGGAAGGTCTTGCAGAGAAGCTCATTTTGGGGAGGTAGCGAGTTCCTTTTTATACCTTCTTGGTGTAGCTATGTAAGTGGGCGTAGGGAATCAGTTCCCAGAATAGTTGTTGCTGACTTCTGTTTTCCTGGAAGGTCAGTTTGTTATCTCAGTTTCTTTGTCCTACCAACTGCTCTGCATCAGGGAGCTTTTGGCTGAGCTTATCAGGGATGTCTCGGGACTCCTGGCTAAAGAGACATCCTACTTTGTCAGTATGTTTACCAGGTCACCTTTGTGGCTGCTCCATCAACGGGCTGTAGCTAAAAGAAGTTTGCAGGTAAAGAGCTGGTCAAGCATGTAGTACCGGGGACAGTTCATATAATTGTCATAATAATTGCTGCGTGCTAGAGATGATTGGAAAGTAAAACTGGAGAGTGAGAGCAACAAAATCAGGCTGGGAGATTATAAAAAGAAGAGAGAAGGTGGACTTCAGCAGAGCCGAAGAAGTTGGGAGGATGATCTTAAGGAATCTCAGCTGGCAGTGCATGAACTGTTGACGGTACGGAGTGGCATGTGGTGGTGCCAGAACTGACACTGCCAGTGATGCCTGCTCTTACATCTCATACTAATGGTGGGACCAAACCAGGAAAATGGAGGAAATCCTAGTTGGAGAGAGACAAGATGGAGAAGAGCTGTGGGAAGGGACC
>NW_009644838.1:0-1067 GCF_000690535.1 Cariama cristata | reverse complement strand
GAACTTTAGGAAGCTTAAGACTTCATATTTCTAATGGATTTGTAGGTCTTCCTTGCTGATGAAGTTTTATCTACAGATCTTTCGGTGTCAGAGAAGTTTGCTCTTCTGAGGGTTGTTTGAGTCAATGAGATACGTGATCCCCTCCCTGAAGAGCATGTCATGCCATGGGCATTATCTGCTACCTGGAGGGCCTTCTGGCAAGAAGAAGTATCACCCACTCACTGCATTCTTCTGGCTCTTCTTCCAGGCACACCAGATGGAGATGGATATAGAAACGCCGGGAGAACAGTCTCCACATGATGTTTAGCCAGTCAGTACTGAATTTCATCTGGGAAGATCAACATCCCAGCTCACGAACTTCTTTTCAAACAGAGCTGACACCCTGTCTCTCCTGCACCACACAATGTCTTATCTTTGAAAATACCCGAGAAGTTTTACTCTTTTGTTGTCCTGGGTTTACGGTTCTAGTGCATTAACATTTGTACCACAGGGAGTGCTAATGAGACTCTAGAATAGGAACTGAGTAGCTAAGGGCACAGTGCTTCTAATACTTTATCTTATTTCACAAGAGCTGCTAAGTTTGTTGTACCAGCTGTGCTCAGCTTTTGCTCTTTCCTGTGCCCTTGGTGGTGAAAGGAAATAAAGGCTTTATGTCAGATGTTAGCTGTGGTGGGGTTCAGAGCAGACACCGATACTCTGATCCCAGGCACTGAATCGGTTCATATATGTTTTGCATTGCGTCTTACCGGCACCCTGGCGGGGATGTGGATCCCCAGTGGCTGCACAAATAAGCTAAAGTTCGGCTCCTCTAGCAAAGCAGCAAAAGCTGGGCTAAGCTTGTTTTCATTCTCCACAGCTTACAATTTCATAATTAAACTTCCTGCTTATATCACTGAACTCGAATAGGTGATAATTCCACGTACCAATCACGACCTTGTCCATCGGTGGATCCTTAGTTAGCGTGCCACTGTCCTGCGCAGATGTTTTGGTGTGCTGAACGCGGTATCTGCACATAGCCACTCACCTCGGCACCTGAGTGTTCTCTGTGTGCCCGGACATTTCCTAGG
>NW_009644837.1:0-1065 GCF_000690535.1 Cariama cristata | reverse complement strand
TAGGGAAATACTTCATAAAACACATTGCTTGTACTGCTAATCACACTGTGACCAGTGTAACAAATCCATGTTCTTGGAAGTCTTTGTAGTTACTTCATGATAAATACAACCATTCTAGCAGATGGAGGCAAAGCTCTTGGATTTATTTTTTTTAATGTTTTTGTGAGGAAGAGGAAGCCCTGACGGAGCTGGAGAGGGAATGCTCAAATGTATTTGCCCACAATACTAGTAATAATTAAGAAGAAGATTGCAAAAGTCCTTTTTTTTTCCCAGAGATTTGAAGCTAGTTCACTGTGACCTCATGAACTACCTTGCCAAATTTCTCAGTCTTGATGTATCAACAGACAAAATATTCACATGGCTTGTGCTCTATATCCTATTAAGACAAAGAATAAGCCAAAGCTATCAGTGCAACTTCAAAAGTCGTGGCAAGACTATGACTCCAGAAGAACTTTCTTAACAGATTCTATCAATAATTGTGTTTTAGAATTTCATACAGAGCAGCAATCTAAAAGTAAGACCACTATCGGCTTGATCTATCAGCAGGATATGAACATATTTGTATAGATCTTCTGTATTTAACCTTATGCTACAGTTCCTGTAGGCAGCATCTGCTCTGTTAGCAGGTCAAGCGTCTAAAAGTACTGTCATTTTGTGGAAAAGCTGAGGGGTCTGTCCTCTGATTTTTTGAAAGGTGTTAAATATTTTGAAGATCTGTGAAAATGAAGAAACCACCCTTAAGTTGTCCGTTTCGATTTATAATACAGAAAGGAATGAAAAGAGAAGACAACAGTTTGAAGCCACGGTAGGTAGACTTCGTTAATCCCAGTATTTATTACATGTACACAAAGAAATCCAGAGTAAGCTTTTTCTGTCTGACGAATTATCTCTGAAGAGCTTTTAGCATCAGTAAAATATACTGGGCCAAATCCCTAGCAGGTGTAAGTCAGCACAGCTTCAATTGACTTCCCATGAAAATATCACGCAAAGACCTTCCGACTTTCTGGAAAAACTCGCATCAGCGAGAAAGATTACTGTTTTATTTTGTTTAGTTAATAAAGAAAA
>NW_009644836.1:0-1066 GCF_000690535.1 Cariama cristata | reverse complement strand
TGTAAACTTACTGAGGGTGCACTCGATCCACATCATCAATAAAGATGTTAAACAATACTGACCCCAAAACTGAGCCCTGGGGGGCACCAATGATGACTAGATAATTGGATAATTGCCACAGTTGTGCATCAAATCAGATACTCTGCAAGGAGTTCACTTTGGTTTTTAAATCAAAAATTATATTCAGTGTATGTACAAGTTATGTACACTATACAAAAGCCAACCTTTACATTCTTGGTGTTAAAAAACTTAGACCCATAATAGCGAAGGAAAATATAGTAACCTTTGTCTTCTAAAATCAATGCTACAAGTTTAGTACTACATTTCAGTTCAGGAACACCTGCAAGTAATTTTGCAAAGTAGCCCTGATAACAGTTGTGAAGGATTTAGAGGGCACGTAACAATTAACCCCCAAACAAATCTTACAGTTAAGTCCTTTTGCAAAGCTTTGAAAATTTGTCACTGATGTTATCTATGGAGAAATAAATTGTTGAGGTTGCTTAACATTCTCCCTTAGTTGCAGCTGTGCTGTACTTTGCTTCTTGTTATGTTCAGTGCCACTCAAAGTTAGTTCTAAGAAACACGATTAAAGCCTTTAGAAAAGGAAGAAGGATTTATATTGTAAATTCTAATTGACCGTTATTTAAAGAAAGAACAATGGGTGGTTGGTTTAGAAGAAATCTCAGCAAAGCATTGAAATTAATCTTCCTACTAAAAAGCTTGAGGGTTTTACACGCTGTCTTGACAATAGGCTCTGGAGAGACAGGGTCTTGGCCAGAGGGTGCAGCAGTTTGCAGGACACTGTCTGATGTGCTCACATTCTGACTACAAAACAATTCCTTTCTGCATAAGGGAAATGGTAGGTAGAGAGTCAAACTGCCTTGCAGTGAGGGCAGAGGAAGGCTTATGATTTTTACTATAAATTACCCCCTTCAGCACTTGTTTGCCATGAAATGGATTGCAATGTAATTACTAAACTATTTTCTACATTGCAAAGGGATATCAATTGCAATGTGTTCGCCTTTTCCCTGAATGCAGTATTAGAATCATAGAATCATTATGGTTG
>NW_009644835.1:0-1066 GCF_000690535.1 Cariama cristata | reverse complement strand
AAAAAACCTCGAGTATTAAATTGGTGGCCAGTAAAATTGAATGTAAAGAAGTGCTCATGAAATTATGGTGAGCTATTCGTAAAATGTATTTGAGCTAAACAGAGAAGGTTTTTCAGAAAATGCCAAGCAGCATCTAACTCCCAGAAAACTGATGTTTTTGTAGACTTATCGGTGTGTGGACAAATGTAGTGCAGGGAAGGAAAACACTGCTGCAATTAGCAATGAAGTATAAATTTGAGATTACTAAATTACTAATTACAAAAAGAAATACTTCTTTTTAAAACTTCAAGTGGCTAAGTAAATGTTGCATTTCCTATTCTCAATATATTACTTACTACCCAGATCAATGTTTTTGCCATACAAAAACTGTATTGCTAATAAAAGTCAATGTTGTGTAATGTGTATGTATACACGAAGTTTTACACAGGATGGTTCTTCTCTTAAACAAAGGCAATAGGAGTGTGTCTCTACAAAGATGGGTTCAACAAATAACATGGAATTTGGGACAAACACATTTCATTAAATTGATTTGAAAAGATTGTGCCTTGCAATCTGCAAAGGGTACCCTGGTGAATTTCCTTCTTGATGCAGAAAGGATAATTGTATTTGCAATCTGGAAGAGATACACCCGTACTACTCTTTGCATTTGGAACTTCATTTAATTCCCACAAGCACTGATAAGAGTTGGTCTTAGAAACCTCTGAGCATTGAGCGCAGAATGATCTAGTGATGTGTAAAATGCATTGATTTAAACTACATAACAAACTACATCCAGAGAGGTTGAGATTTTGATATTTTTAGTTTAAAAATGTCAGAGTGATTTCAAGTACATCAAGGATGTATTCCACAAATTCTGTAAGTCATTTTTTTGAAAACACTTTTATAGGTCTTAAAGACTCTAGTCTCTTCAATTTTGAAGATTACTTTTTATAAGGATACGGTCTTCTTACATACAATTTTTCATAGAAGACCAGAGAATCCTTTCTGCCAGCTTCCTATCAAATTTACTTTAAATGCAAAAAAATACAGGGGGGTTTCAATTTTTTCTGTTGGATAAACACCAGAA
>NW_009644834.1:0-1065 GCF_000690535.1 Cariama cristata | reverse complement strand
TTTTTTTTTTCCCTGGGAAAAACAGCTTTTGTTTGAAAAATCACTCTTACAAAAGGAAATTATACTCTATTCTGTACAAATTAGCAGGGATGGAGTAAGCTTTGTGTTCCTGCTCAATCTCATTTCTGCAACATAGCATTCTCACAATAAGCATTGCTTTCAATTGCTGTTGGTATTTTTGAGGCTGCTGTCATCTCACTGAGGTGTTTCTGTGCCCCTAGGAACTTGGGTACCCAGTGGAATGAGTGACAAAATGCTTTTGACTAAAGGTTCTAGAAAATAGTCATGTTAAATCTCAATTATACTTACGTTTTAATGTGTGGTTTGTTCTCTTTCTGTGTTGATAAATTTTAGGTTACTAAATAACTAAAATTATTAATGAGAATGGGAATACCAGTCTTCCTTCACTTGTAGCTGCAGAAGTTTTTGTCTAATGAGGTGGAGCAAAAATAAGGATTCCCTGAAAGATAAATCTCAAGGAAAACCATGTAGGTAGGTAATTTCCTGTGATTCTAAACCAAGTTCTGTGGTTTGGCTTTCCAAGCCTATTTAAAGAATAACTCGCAATCCTAGAAACCACAGTATGCAAACAAGCTGTTTAATTTGAAATCCTAAACTAGTTGTTCTTCTAACAGTTGAAACCATATCAAAGTATTCCTTGGGTAAATCTGCAAAACATTTTCAGTTGTCTGAAATTTTATGTTTACATTTTTGTCTGGTTCCTGATTGTTTCTCCATCTGTTTTCTGTGGTTTTACTAGATTCCAATGAAAAGTGAATAGAACCGTGAAAACCTGTGAAATACTATTTTTCCACAGTTGACATTTGGAGAATTTCAAACAGTAATGTGATTATCCAGTAGGTTCCACATTACTGTTGTCATACATGATTCCTCAGAGTCCCAGTCTGTTCTCAGACATTTTATCCTTGTTACCTGTAGAGTTTTCAGAAATGAATCTTGTCCTGGAACATCCAACACCCCTTTGAATGCCTAACTCAAAACGAGAGGCAGCTATTCTAGCAAAAAAGAAATACATGAAACTTGATGTCTTCAGAGGACACGGAA
>NW_009644833.1:0-1065 GCF_000690535.1 Cariama cristata | reverse complement strand
TTTTTTTTTTCTTTTTTTCTTTTTTGCTTGGGTTTTTTGTGTTTTGTTTGGTTTTGTTTTTTTAATTTTTTTTTATTTTTTAAACAATTACTGCAAGTTTCTACTTGGATGCACTTTCCACAAAATAAGGCTTGGTAAATTTTTCCTGCTTCTAAAGACCAGGGATGAAACCCTGGCTCCCCAACCCTGACAGCTCAGGGAACATGCTACAGGCTGCTGATCCTTTTAGTACATGGCCTTTTACCAGCAAAGCCCTGACTTACTTCCAGTAATTTGGCCCCAGCTGCCTATCCAAGTCAACAGACCGAACATGATGTGGCTTCACCAAATTCCTTTGGCACATGCATCCAGGCTGCAAACCTTCCTGTTGCATTGTGTGGCTGCTTTGCTGACTGACTTAGCAGAGGCAAAGGGTCACCGGTAAAAGTTTTACCTCTGCAGGCACTGACGATGGAGGCAGCTTTGCCCTATAGCGGTAGCACTAGGCACAAGCTCACCTATTGCATCTCCCTGTGCCTGGAAACACTTCTGCAGACAGAGTTTTCCTGCCTTCCACATGCAGAGGAAGGTTGTGGTCCTAGAGGCTGCACTTGCATGGGACAGGCTTTCCCAGCATCACATCAACACATGGCCAAGCTCAGGCCTGGAGGGATCTGAGTTGTCTCCTACCAGCACAGGGGAATCCCTTCCTGTGGTCCTCTGCTAGAGGGAAAACCCTCCTTGAGCAGCTTGCCTTGCAGCTGAGCTCCTCACGGGCAGGGATTAACGTGGCTCTGCAGAGAAAACAACGTGACATGTCCCTGCGCTCCGCTTGGAAATGTGAGCAATGCAGCCTCTGCTCTGGGGGAAACCAGGCAGCTTTCCAGGCATCTCTGAAACATCTGAACCTGGGTTGGTTTATTTTGTTCAGTGTCCTCTCCTTTTCTTTCTCTTCTTGGATAAATCCCCTCCTGACTGTATTCCCTGGACAGGGAAGGTACCAGGGCCAGGAGCCCAGGTGCTCGGAGCTGCACAAGCATCAAGGAGTTTCTGAGAGCTGCATCCTTGCTCAGGGATGGAGAGAGT
>NW_009644832.1:0-1064 GCF_000690535.1 Cariama cristata | reverse complement strand
GAAAAAGATTAGAAATATGTACAAGCTATTCACCATAAAATAGGATAACAGTATAAAAACATGTTCTTGTTTACCTCCAGTAACAATACTACTGTGCTAGTGAAGGTTAAAAGCAATGATACATGAATCTTGCAAAGTGTTTTCACTTTTTATTTTGCTAAACTGTTCTTGTGGGATTTTTTTGCTGCTTTGCTTAGTAGTATACCAATACTGAGAATTATTGTGCAACAGGAATCAACATCAGTGTGATTTACACTGCTGTTTAGCAATTACGTTTTGATTAAAGAAATTGATACAGCTTTCTACTTTTCTTCCCATGTGCCGGCACAAATACTTACGGCTTCACAGTGAATTTGATCAAATTAACTTGTTACTGTTCTTAAACTCAGATCACTTGCTGTTTCAATTCACCACGTGATTACTTGTGCTGACACAAGAAAGGAGGTGTCTCTGGGTTACAAGTAAGTCACTGAATAATGGCATTGCTTCTTTGAGCAGCAGATTGATTAAAGTAGTTGTTGATATTCCTCTGTTACTGAACTGTGTCAAAGATCAAAAGCTTTTTCTGTAGCTGAAAATGGTATTTTGGAAGCAACGTACAAGGACTAATGATGCTGCCTCCAAGCACAGTTAGCTCTAGTTGCATGTCTTTCACATTTTAGTATCTCTGTGCATGAGAACTGTTAAGGATTTAAGTTTTCAAGCCTACTATTTCTGCTTTGAATTTTGGCTTGGAATCTTACTTGAAGAATGGCATCTTAGTATTGAAAAGTCAAAATGGGTCTTTGCTTGTCACAGCTCATGCCTCTTTCCAACTCCAATAATTAGATGATGTATTGGTATATTTTGTATCCACTCAGACAGTTATGTGTAAAGGATATCCATTTCCCAGATTTCTTTACTTTTTCAAAGATGAAAATTTCTCGTGAGAGTTTCCCGCCTCTTACTGTAGTTCAAATTCTGAAGTTTGTTTTTGGCAGGGGAGGGGAGAGGATAGTTTGTAGAGCCATGATTTGCTTGAATACATGTATATCCTCATTAATAAACAAACTAAAAAAAAAAAA
>NW_009644831.1:0-1064 GCF_000690535.1 Cariama cristata | reverse complement strand
ACTATTAGAAAGTGCTTGTTACACTGTATGAAAAAAGCCCAATTCTGTTAGTATTCTAACAGATTCTAATAGATTCTTTATCTGACAATCTGCACATGCCTTACAATAGACATTTGTGATGTCTTACAATAGCCGCAAAAATCTCTGTTCACCTTCTTGCTTCAGTGAGTCCAAGTGCTTCATATGTGGCATCAGCCCATAATGAAAGTCAAACAATCGAGGTGATACAGTAGTCCATATAATGAGAGTACTGCATTTTCAGGAGGGGAAAACAGATTAATAATATGGAGTTCAGCTATGCTCTTCTCAAACCCTAAACCCAGTTTTCAGTACTCTCTGTTGGAAAGTTGGACACTGCAGCAGGTCCAGTAATAGCCCCTTTCAGAGCCAGGGGTTGAAGACAGAACAACTCCTTTGCAGCATAATCTACAAAGAACGTTTCCATGAGAAGAGAGAAGGCAGGGAGAAAAAAAGCTGCTGTATGGCAAATTTTTTTACCTAAAGAAAATTGTTAAAGAAAAAAACACATAAATAATGAAGAAAACTAGAAAGGTCAACAAGAAAAGGACAAAAAAATTCCATAATACATAACTCTCAAATTGAAAGTCAGACATGTATAATTTGGCAGAAACCTCCGCCTCTCCATATGTAACTGGATAATCTATGGCTGCTGATGCAACTTTCCAGAGGGTTGAGCCTACACTACACTCATTATCATTTTTTAAATAAAGACTTTTCAGGGGATTACCATGTTATTTATCAGCTGTCAAACAACATACTCAACATTGTTACCCTTGCACATCTGAAGACGCACTTCCCATCCCAAAACTCACACAGCCCTTGGTGAACGACCATACGACCAGATTCAGAAAAATCTCCGGAAGACCAGTCCTAAAACCACATTAGGGTGCGCTACCGAAACACAGAATTCACCAGGGCATTTAACTGGGCGGGAAGGTGAAGAAGAAATGAGGTTTCGCTGCAACGTGGGTAATTTTCTTCGTTACTATTTACTCGAGCTCCCCCAGCCCTCGCTGTGCAGCCGGCGCCCGCGGAAGCCCCCG
>NW_009644830.1:0-1064 GCF_000690535.1 Cariama cristata | reverse complement strand
TATATATTGTGTAAATATTTAAAGATATATTATATAATTTATATGTATTTATACATACCTACTTCTGAAGGCTGCCTCTGCACCATGTTCAGCAAAGCTCTTCTCAAGGCATTTGAGTGCATTGCTCAAATTGGCTACGTCTTTGCCCATCACTGGCTGCATTTGCTAATGTCCACCTTGGCAGACCCTGGGACACTTCTGAGGCAAAAAAAAAGATGCTTGAAGTTACTTTTGTCTTGCTCCTCACTGGCAACAGAGTGGTTCTGGGAAAACAGTCTATCCCACCACTGTCCTATTTGGCAGCATAATCCATACAGCACACCTGTAATATCAGGGAAGTTACCTGCAGAAATATAGTCCAGCTCCTCATAAGCTGAACAAAGAGTGGGATCACTGTCTGCCTGCAAACACTTCTGCCAGAGCAGTCTTGCCTTCCCACAGCACTGGACCAGCTCCATGAGGGCCACCCCTTTCCCATGGCTCTCCTCATCCTGGCAGTGCTTCTCCAGATGGAGACTGAACGTGCAGCTCTGGAGAGGCATCCTTGTCAGGCTCCTGCAGGGTCTGTAGAGGAGCTGTGCAGCGCTGCTAAATGAACACACTCCTCTCAAGCCCTGGGAAACAGTAGCACTGGAGAACTGGCATCTAGTCAAGGCATCACTGGAGCTGTGGTGGGCACACAGGGGTACCAAGGAGGGCAGTCCCAATAAGGAGCAGTATCACTTGGGTAACATTTGCAAACCTACCAGATGTGGCAATGTTGGTACCAGAGCTGGCTGAAAATCAGAAATTCTGGTTCACCAAAAATAACATTTTTTTCTTGACTTTTTCCGCCTCCCTGCAGAATTTCAGCAAACTGGGGCCAAAGACCCATAATCTCAAGGTTTCTTAGCCCATGAAAAGACTTTCCCAATACATCTTTCTGACCCCAAAGTTTCCAGCATCCCCAGCCTGGGGATGTTAAGGATCCAGAAGAAGGCACTCCAGAACCCACCCTCAGTTTTGGTCAGCTGAACCTAACACGTTCTACGTGAGACATTCATAGAATCATAGAATCATAGAAT
>NW_009644829.1:0-1063 GCF_000690535.1 Cariama cristata | reverse complement strand
GGGTAGTCAAAACACTGTAACAGGCTGCCCAGAGAAGTTTTGTTGTCTCTGTTGTTGGAGGGATGCAGAGCTAGACTGCATATGGCCATGAGCAAACTGATCTAGCCAGGCCTACTTTGAAAAGGAGGTCAAATGACTCGACCTTTTGAGGTCCTTTCCATACCTGGAATTTGAGAAAGATAGACTTAAGTCTCTGGTTTGCCTAACTAGCAGTAACATTTCGAATGTGGATCTTCCACTTTTCAAGTGACTGTCCTAATTGATGGGTGGAAATAGTGACATTTTCTTGATAAACATTGGAAAGACCTTGCTTTGTTTCCACACTAGCAAGCTTTGCAGGAGGTGGAAATGACAGTTCTTGGGGGTTATCTTTTCCTATGCCCTGTTTCATCTAAAAACAATTTACTCCTGAACAGATAAAATGGATAAAACCAGATGAAACCATTAGATAATTTATTCTTTGCTAACACAGCTTTGTACAACAGTGGAAGCCAATACTTTTTTGGGAGATTTTCTTTTACAGCCTTTCATTCAGACATCTTTGACACTAACCAGAAAAGCAATTTTCACACACAGAGAGCAAACAACAAATAGGACCTGTGATTTTGCTATTCATGTCGTAAACTGCACAAAAGTACCTCTGATGATAGAAAGAAATGATCTTCAAGGTTAAGCGTCATAAGAAGACATCATTTTGATTAAGCCATTCTGCTTTCATTTGCCTTGCAGAATATATTTTCAGTAACAGGGCTAAGTCTGCTGTCCCTGCAGTCTTGCTGACGTGTCCCTGTGGTCATCTGACAGAACAAATTCTGCTTTTCCCTTCAGCCAACTGCAAATGTATTTCAGTCGGAGGAGCAAGGTGCAGTAACAGTTGCCACCCTCTTCCCTCCACGTTCCTCCTACTCCAAGACAAACTATTCTTCTGGAAAGAGCTCTCTTTTCTAGTGCAAAGGACTCAAAGAAGATCCTCGAGCAAGAGCCAGGGGCTGACTGCGTTGCTGGGTCTGTCACGGTGGCAGGCAGGCAGGTTCCAGCTCTGGCAGCAGGCAAAACCATCACT
>NW_009644828.1:0-1063 GCF_000690535.1 Cariama cristata | reverse complement strand
TTCTTAGAAAATACGCAAAACCTCCTCAGTCTGTCAATACAATGTGATAAATCATTAATCCGAACCATTAGGAAGATGTTAGCAAGAGAACAATGTTTCTAGCAAGGTATTTGGTACAGGATATTTTGGAGTTTTCTATGGTTACTTTATAGCGGTTCAAGTATAATTTCAAAATCAAGTATTTCTCAAGTATTAACATCTTAATTATATTCCTTTCTTTTGACAGAAAGAAAGAGCTAAAGCTATTAAAATATATGGGAAGACTCTTTAAAAATATATATTGACAATTAATGGGCAGTCATTGCAAGCCCCAAAATTTTTCTTCAATTTTATGATCACAGAGTATTACTTATGTTCATGTTTGTATTTAAGTAAAAATAGCAACCTTATAGACAGTTTCCACACCAAAAGATAAAAGGATTCAAAAACATATATTCTGAACCTCACAAATTATTAACTTTGAGTGAACTCTAATGGTTGCCATGACTCTTCTAATGGACTTGACAGATAATTAATTCAATCTTAAGGATAAACAAGAACAATTTCATGAATGTCACTCTTCACAAAACTTTGCATAAATTCGTACTCTCACTTAATAGTTTTGGATGAGGTGGGGAGACACAAGTCGTCATGATAGCACCCCCTGTAAGTATCTACTGAAACATTCAGTAGATCTAAATGTATTTGGGCTTTATTGACCTGGGTTTAATGCTCTCATTCTGTATTTCCTAATCCTACTCCTTCTATATTTTGTACAAAATACATAATCATTAATTGGTATTGCAGATCCAAAATGAGTGCCCTAAACTAGCATCCCAAGCAGCTTCTCACGATCTTATTCTCTAAGGACATTATACTTAAATAGTTCTTGATGTTAAAATAGTTATTAATATTGCAACTGAGAGGTAATCCCCACTGCCCTGGTGATAACTTGTTGCTGTATGAAACAAGTCTTTTGGTCTAGAAAGTTGGTCTGATGTCCCCTCGCCACGCTCTAGCTAGTCCACATACAAAGAGGTTGATGGGAGCATGCAGTAAGAGAGGGGAGGAGGAGATAAGACTC
>NW_009644827.1:0-1062 GCF_000690535.1 Cariama cristata | reverse complement strand
TTATCAGCTAGGGCCACTTGGAAGAGTTTACTTTTAAGATGTAATGAAGCTGTGTGCCAGATGTCACCATGACTACTCTTCCCAGACGATATATTTGTTCATTTGCTCATAGGCATGAGGGACTGCTGCATACTTAGAGGCAATGCTCGCACCTTCAGTTTGTTCATTCCTCATTAGATCCCAACATAGTGTGAGCACCGTGTCCAATACACAATTTCCAGTACTGTAAGCAGTCACTGAGATTAGTATTATAGCTATTACCATCAGAAATTAAGCCAATTGTTACTTTTAAGAGAATTTTAATGCTTCCAACTCTGTTTTTACGTAGTCAGCTCATACGGTGCGAAACATGAGGACTAAAGGCTGATCAGGGACTCGGGACAACACCTTGTACATCTCCGAGAATCTCCATTTAAGAGACTACATGAGAAATAAACTCCACTGGTCCCAGGGAGTGGAAGGAAAGTTAAGAACCTAAATGACTTCGTATCCTTAAGCAGGTCAGAGTCTCTCTGGCTGTTACCCGGTCTGGGTGAAATTCATTCACCCCAGTTGAACTGAATCACTGACCCACTGCCAATACACACGTCTGCAGACCTGCTGCATTTTGGCAGATGTTTCATTCTGGTCTATCTCTGTGGAACATCCTCGTTGCCTTATCAGGCTAACCCTCTAGCAAGGTCAGAGTAGTTTGGTTTTTTTCTTATGAGATACCAATTACGTGGTTTTTCTCTTGGTAAAACCCATTGCAGATCTTTTCTGCATGTATGATCCCTACAGTCAGATGCTTGTGTGCTGTTTTGCTCTCTTGCCTGTCATGATACAAAGTCCTAGGAGGAATGTCTGAAAGAGATAACATAAAGAAGGAAACATCTCACAAAATGTGATGCTTTGTAGTCCACGTTTCACAGAAGCGACAGCTCACCCTGACTGAACTCTTCAGTCTGTCAGACGGGGAAGCCCATCCTTGCATAAGAACACAAGGCTAATCCCTGAGCATCCTCATAAGAGCCTTTTTTGTGCCATTAATAGTGCATGATGCTCCAGATTATTTTTTTTTTT
>NW_009644826.1:0-1061 GCF_000690535.1 Cariama cristata | reverse complement strand
GCTCTCTCTGAAGCAAGGTTTGGGAAGAGAAATGTGGCAATAAAAAGAAATTTAAAACCCAGTTAAATTAGATGACTATTAACTTTTAACATGCTGCTTGTGCCAGGCTGGGATTGGAAGGCTTGGATGATAGTGACAGTTCGGACTGTGAGGATGCCAGTGAAGTTGATTCCCCTCACGCATCTGACAGAAGTTGTCCATCAGGCAGCAGCTACAATGAAAATGCTGGAAATTCAAGGAAATGTACAAGCGGCTCTGTGGATTCGGTAGAGGGTAGTCCAGCTACCAGCGTAACTGAGAAACCACTGGAGCAGCCAGAAGGTACTGGAAGAGATCTGCAAGCAGAGACGTGCACAGATGGGCAAACTGAAATTCCGGCTGAAGAAAATAGTAAAATGACAAAGCCCCTGAAGGAAAAGGCCCAAGAAAAGAATGAAGTAACCCAAGCTCTGAAAGAAGAGGAGCAAGAAAACGTTTCTTCCAAGGCACAGGAAACAAACCAGTTACAGAGCACAGTAAGTATGAAGCGGTACAAAACGTGGCGTGTCTTTTTCTTCAGCTGCTTTTACTCAATCACTTTTCCCTTTGTGGATTGCAGAAACGGGGAGGGGTTTTGTATCCTATGACTTCAAGGCATTAGATGTACACGCTTGAATTAGAATCATAGTCTCCCGAAGAAGCTAATAGAATCTCCAGAGTTTGATTCGGCACAAAAAATCCCAAGGTTCAAAGGAGAAACAGCTTAACTGAAGGTGCATCGTGCGACTTAGGAAAATGGAATGTAGCAAGTTAATGGCACCTGCAGCCAAAGGCGGCCCTTGGTTGACGGTGTCTCCGTGGAGAAGGTTGAATTGTAGTATGGAAGCATTGTCTTGAGAGATGCTAAGTAGAATGGGTCAGGGAAGAACTTTGTAAAATTTGGATTTTATTAGCGTAGAGTTTCTACTAAGAAACCCTTCTGTAGGATGAAAGACTCTTATCAATACTTTTTGACACGTTACCAACACTGTCCAATTTGACTAGTCTTATTTATAACATAATTTGACCTTAATGTTTATAAT
>NW_009644825.1:0-1062 GCF_000690535.1 Cariama cristata | reverse complement strand
GCTAGCAGTGCAGCAGTGGTGCCAGTTGCTGCATGGACACGTTACCCCAGGAGCTACAGGGAGTGTCTCCAAAGGCAAACATAAGCAGCAGTATTCCTAACGCTCCCATCAGGTTGCTGCCTTCCCTCCGCCTCCCAAGGGCAGGAGAGCCTCACATGTTGAAGAAAAAGCTGACAACTCCTAACTCAGTTCTTCAGTGCGGGACCAAAATAAATTTAAAAGCCAATTTAAATAAGGAAGATGTAAACACTACCCTTTGGAGTACTTTAAATATGCCTGTTGGGAGCCAGCAGAGACATCACAACTGCCTTTGGCGTGTTAGACCGAAACTTTAAGCCAGACTTGGCCCCAGTCACAAGTTCCCTCTGTACAACTGGTCTCCCAGTGCCTGCACGCTGACCTCACCGTAAAGCTCTTCCTCAGACTGTTCTTTGGCATCTTTTCACATGGGCCTTCACTGCCACCAAGTGATGAAGAATTAATTGTTCAGTGCACTCAAACAAGCCAGAGGACTCGGCATTACATGCAACTTCTCATGTTTGCTAGCTCTTGTTTACAGCTTTTGTTTCATTCCTGTTAATAAAATTTTTTATTAATCTTTGTGGCTACAATGGTGTTTTGATTGTCTAACATACACACCTGCACTGTTTGATCATTCAAATAGTTCAGCTCATTCTTGAGCCCACCTAGAGCCTTCTGTTACCAGCGTGGGTTCAGGTGCTCCAATGCACCCAGCAAGAATTAAAGGGAGCTGGGCTAAGCTAAGCTGCAGCACATGTTTTTAAGATGCTCTGGTTCCCCTAAAGTGAACAGTAATAGCAGAGATGGTCTGCTGCATGCCCAAAGACAAAGTTTAAAGTTGGTCTGTGGTTTTACAGGCCACGCACAGGATTTGTGAAAAACAGAAGCAAAAGCTAAACAAGTCTTTGCAAAACTTTATTACATCTGTAAGCTACAAAATACAGGAAAGCAGCTACAAAATATAGCCTAATATAGAAGTCAAAGTGGAGATACAGCAGCAAACAGTTTAAGAATTACAAGGCTGAACTTGATTTGAAGCTG
>NW_009644824.1:0-1061 GCF_000690535.1 Cariama cristata | reverse complement strand
CGGCTCCAGGAGCGCTCCCCTCCCCACCGCCTCCTCCCCATCCCCCGGCACCCCGGGGGGGTTGGGGGGCTTTTGGGGGTGCAGGACTTACTTTCCATGCCCACTTAGTTTCAACTAGGGAATCAACAGAAGCAAAAGCCATTTTTTCCCTTTTTGACACCCGCCTCCCCATTGGCTCCCCCCGGGTCAGCTGACTTTGTCATTTTGTCTGTCCTGGAGCAGAGCCTTCCCTATAACAATCTAGTTCAGACTACAAACTGGAGACAGAAATAAATATTAAAGAAATCACACAGCCAGGTATAGAGGACGATATGAATTCCTATTTTACAAACCCATCTTTGTCCTGCCATCTAACCAGTGGCCAAGAGGTGCTTCCCAACGTAGCCCTCAATTCAACTGCCTATGACCCTGTCAGGCATTTTTCTACTTATGGAGCAGCCGTTGCTCAAAACCGGATTTATTCTTCTCCTTTTTATTCACCGCAAGATAATGTTGTGTTTAGCTCCAGCCGAGGACCTTATGACTATGGATCTAATGCTTTTTACCAAGAAAAAGACATGCTTTCTAGCTGCAGGCAAAATTCTATGGGACATAATACACAGACATCAATCGCACAGGATTTTACCAGTGACCAAAACAGGAACACTTCGCAGGAACAAAAAACTAGCATTCAAATATACCCATGGATGCAGCGTATGAACTCCCACAGTGGTAAGTTTTACAGCTCGGAGATATAAATTAAATAAACTGAACCATCTTTACGACCTTCTCCCTAGCAGAACAGGCTGAGCGACTTTTTATGGCCCCATAAAAACAATAATATAGCTCCTTCACAGTTGCAGCTACAGGCCTTTTATTTGTTAAGTTGTTGCAAGCAAATATGGCTTGTTATGCTCTTTCTAATTAAAAGACTTCGAGAGTGTAAAATATCCGTAATAAAGTGCAGCGAGCTCTGCTCGGGAGTTAAGCACAAAATATGACCGGGGTGAAAATAAGTTTTAATGATGGGTGCGGGAAGTGCGGCGGTGGTGGGGTCCCCCCGCACGGAGAGGGGCCGGGGG
>NW_009644823.1:0-1059 GCF_000690535.1 Cariama cristata | reverse complement strand
GTAAAGATCCCAGTTGATTTTCCCTCTTGGGAACAGTACAGTAGAAGTGCTTCAATATCTCAAAGATCTCTGAAAAAAATGCAGAAAGAAAGATGTGATGCTTTCCAATTCTCCCTGTTATTTTACAGGTGCATTATTGCAATGGATCTGGACAAAAAGCCATCCCCTCCCAAGAAAAAGAATGAGGAGGACCATGAGGAAAAGCATATGGGTTCCGGTGGAGATGGAGTGTGCAGTGAGCCAAGTAGAAGCAGTGTTGAGCAGAAATCAAGCAAAGATTCAGTGTTAGTCATCTTACCAGGTGATGAAGCAAGTGTGGAAACTATTGAGGACAAAATGGAGACCGGACAGGAGTACAGAAAAGAAGAAAGGAAAAAACTATCCGATCGTGAGAGTGAAGATAGTCAGGAAGACATTGGTAAAAATGGTACAGTATTCCAAAACACAAGCAGGGGATGAAAAAATGGGAAGAGAATGATTCTGGAGAAGGTATGGGATTGTGAGCCTCCAGCTTTGCCTGGGCCAGCCTCTCGTGGGACACCTCATGTGAGAAATGTGGTGATGCCTGTGTCTGGGCAGTAGAATTAGTGGGGCTCCTTTTTGGCCAAGGAACAGGATGAGAGGGTTTTGCAAGAGTCAAGAAAGTGAGTAACGGAGGTCTGAGAGGCTGAAACAGGAGCCTGAGGTCGATGGGGAAGCAGGAGGAAAGCAGAGCACAGCGAAGGGACAACTGCGGAGAAGAAGAATGGCAGCAAGTGGAGGACAAGTAGAGCAGAAGGAAGACATGGGACTGGGTGTAGGTAGGGAGACATTGAGTTGAGGTGAGCTCCTAAGGGAGACAGGACATCAGCATCAGGTGAACAGAGAGAAAGTGGTGGCCTATGGAAGAGCCTCCCGCTGCCTGATGCGAGGGGGATGGGAGGGAGGGACGAAATGCGGAGGGGAGGAGGCTGAATGGTGGGCACAGAAGGGGAGGGAAGGTGGGAAGAGCACAGAGCACCAAAATGTCAGCAAGATTTAGCACCGGCTGAAATATTTTGGTCTTTTCTGTCTGTTGCC
>NW_009644822.1:0-1061 GCF_000690535.1 Cariama cristata | reverse complement strand
TAGAGGAGTCAGGAGTGAAGGTGAGCCTGAGAAAAAGGGGTTGAGGTCAGGAGAAAGGTGTTTTAGGGTTTTTTGCATTTCTTTTGCACGATCCAACTCTATTTTAATTGGCAAGAAATTAAATTCATTTTCCCCAAGTCAAATGTGTTTTGCTTGCTGATTGCCTCACAGGCAATCTCCCTGTCTTTACCTTGACCCACAAGCTGCTTCATCTTCTCCCCTGTCCCACGGACGGAGCAGCCGGGTGGGGGTGTCTGGAAGTTGGCCAGGGTCAACCCGCCACACCGCTTAACGTTCAAAGTGTCGACTTTATGTTGCTTGTCAGAGACACCACACAAGTTAATGCTAAATAATGTTGACTAAATGCAGTGTAAGAGCATTAAATATTTTTTACAGATCTCTTCAAGGGCATCTAAAGATCACCAAATTAATTTGTAAAATGAATTCTATGTAGTCAGCTTTCTACTTCAAGTTTTAACTCCCTGCCTTCAGTATAATATTCACACCCAGAACAAAGCTCTGAATGTTCAGCTTTTGTCTACCGTTGATGCAGCCTCTTGGGGTCCCGCTGGAGCGAAACGTGGGATTCAGACAGCATTCCTCTTCCACAAAAGAAATGAGGAGATAGCAGAGGAGCCTAATTATTCTGTCCTTTCCATATGCAAAGACCACTGACAAGGCTTGAGCTTAGCTCAGTCCCCCTCTAACAAACACAGAGAGGCTGCCTGAACAGCTGTACGTTAGGAGAGGAAAGGCACCTCAGGGAAGCCAGGAAAACCTTTTACTTGCCTACTCTAGACAGCAGTTCTTCCAATTTGAGCTGGGGCTGCAAATCCAGGATGCAGCACCATTTGCTGAAACCAATGGCTGAATTGGAGGATTCACTATTCATTTCTAAGGCAAGCTACTTGTAATGTGAACTTTTAATAGCAAGCATGACAACTATCCTGAACTGACACATTATTCTACATTTCAAGCAACCATTTTAAACTGCTCTTCCTGGGATATATGCATTAGCAGCAACAACATTCTTTCATCAAAGCATCTTTCATCAAAGCATC
>NW_009644821.1:0-1061 GCF_000690535.1 Cariama cristata | reverse complement strand
GAGGAGGAGGAGGAGGAGGAGATGGGAAGGGTGGCTGGAGGGTGGCTGGAGGCGAGGAGAGGGCCTAGGAGGAGAGCAGGAGCTTGGCAGATTGGTGGTGCCTGCAGAGACGGGGACCAGATGGCGACCTGGGTCCTCCCTGAGCAGCTCTGCCTGCATCCACAGCCCTGCCCGGCTGGAGAGTCGGTGCTCGTACTGCTGACAGAAGGCGAGGGGATGCACAAAGCCACTGCCTGCTGAAAATTAAGAGCCTGAAACTTACAATTCCCAGGACTGATTTAAATTATTACAGTTAACAAATGCCCTAACACATAAAAACGGAGACAGCTACCAAATAGATCTGTTTAAATGAATACATGCAGAAGAGATTTCATTTGGCTCCTGCACCTGAAACTTTCTATTTCCTAATGCAAACTAAGCAGTGACAAATAAAAATGAGACTGCAAAAGCAGCATGACCTCTTTAAGCTTTAATTATTCATTAGGACTGTTTTCTTCTCTGCTGAGATTCAGAGCAACACATTTAAGTGGGTTCCTCTCAGGTTTATGGAAGATGTAACTTCCTTGTTACACCAGCTAATAAATACAACTAAGCACAATGGCCCAACAATATTTGTAGAAACAGCATTTGGGAAAATGTGTTTAATGAATCAGAAGTGCCTTAATCTAGTCAGTCTTGAAAAGCAAAGCATATCATGCAAAATTACAATGCACTAAAGCACAGACGCATAAATATTTTATTGTTGAGATTTCTAAGTTTACTTTCAGTATTTCAGAATTGCATCTTACTATGAGATGTCTCTACCTGCACTGGGGAAGGATAATGGTGGTGGTAGCTTTGGGCAATCCAATCTGTGATCTCAGAATTGGATTTAAATAATGTATCTGAGAGTCCCAGCCCTTATCAGCATCAGGCACATCTGCCATTGCAACCAGAAACGCTTATTGCCTTTTGCTGTCCTAGGACAGCATGGAAGTGTCTGGGAAGGTTTACAGCTGGGAGGAGAAGAACCAAGAATTTTCCCTTTTGCTGAGAAGACTGGACAAAAGGCAGGTGCCCCC
>NW_009644820.1:0-1059 GCF_000690535.1 Cariama cristata | reverse complement strand
CAGCATTGTGGTGTCCGGGTAAGGGCTCCAGAAGCCCACCCCTCTGTCTGCTGTGTCCACTTTGCTGTGCAGCCCCTCCACAGATGGCTCATCCTGCCTGGGATTTTCACTGCCCACCCTGCCAGCATTCCCCATAAATTCCTTCTCCTTTTTAACCCCCTGAGCTCCCTTTGTTGTTGGGTGTGTGGGGGGGTGTTTGTCCCCTTTTTTGCTGTCTTCACCACAACAGGAGCTCCTCCCTGCAGGTCACCGCAGGACCAGGCCTCCATGCAGAGGTTGGTACGAGGAGAACCTCAGTCCTGAGCAGACTTGACATTCCTGCAATCAGCCCACCCCAAGTAAGAGCTTCTGCAGCCCAGCCTCATCCTTGAACCAGTGCTCCCACAGCCCAGCACGTACAGCGATGGAAGGAGGCAGATCACCAAGGGACAGAGGCTGCATGTTTTCACATGCGTATAATTAGACCTTGCCTTCTCCATCTCCAAGTCCTGCAGCCAGCTGCAGAGCCTGCAGCCCACAAACTGCCTTGAGGAGCTTCAGAGAGGGGAGAGGCACTTGCCGTGAGGGTGATGTCGGTCCACGTGGATGCTGAAGGGCTCAGAAGGTGCAATGGTCACGTAATAGGTGAGGCCAGGAAAGAGCTGGGCTTTTAGATGGTTCGAACTCCACGTGGGTGGTGATTTGGCAGCAATGATAGCCGTGTGTCCGCTGGGCACGGAGGCAGGTCGGAGCCTGTGAGGTTATAGTGGCAGGCAGCAGTGAAACGACAAGAGAAAGAATTTCTGTGGAAATTCTGGGGAACTCCAGATGCTTGTGAGACATGGAGAGGGAAGAAAAGAAGGTGTAGAGACTGTGTGTGCGGGGATAGGTCCCGTCCTCCGCACAGCCAGGCATTCTCTGTGCCCCCAAAGTCGCACTTCACAGCTTTCCTCTGATCTAGGCAGAGAGCGGTGAGTGATTCCCCATGCCCAGACAGCATTTGGGAGAGGGAGAGGCAGGCCACTGTCTTCTGCCTCTGTCATGAACATTGTCACAGATGGGGCTTCCACCACCTCTCTG
>NW_009644819.1:0-1058 GCF_000690535.1 Cariama cristata | reverse complement strand
AGCTATTTGAGATGTTTATTTCTTTACCTTCTCAGACCTTTTGGACAAGCTTTAAGGCCCCTCCTGGACTCCATCCAGATCCAGCCACCCGGAGGAAATACCTTCAGCAGACATAATGGACAGAGCTAACAGGAGTGACCCAGTGTGCCCAGCCTCACCAGGCCTCTTCCTTTTTAAACATGAATCTACCAGATTTCTATTTTATAATTTCCCATCAGAATTAACTATACAGAAGTTACAAGACAAGTTTTGAAATTTCCTGGGGAGAGGATTTATCAGGGTGCATGTAAGACAGTGCTACCAAAAAGATTGCCATAATTTCTAATAGTATTATACTAATTTATAAAGGCTGTCTTGTCCGAGTAGGCTGACACTTTCTAAGTAACTCCCGTGCTGGTAAGTGGGAATTCATTCCATGAGCATTCAGGGGCCCATTACACAATTTGGAGTAAATAAGGGGATGTCCTAACCATCCCTTGCAGGCTTGCATCTCTTTCTTCTGTCACTGCCTATATCATCGGGTTATTTACCGAAGTCTGTAGCAAAAAGACAAAGGAAGTAGTGGTAGCCTAGGAAGTGAAGGTGTCCCAGGATTAGTCGTCTGCATATGGCATTGACATTATGTTATTTGCTATGGGGAAACGCTGAACTCATCTGATTTTAGAATATTTGCTGTGGCACAGCTGTGTGGGAAAGGTGATCAAGCTGAACTGTGGGTCAGTGTCACGCTCAAAAGTTGAAACTTTCAACAGGACTAGCTGTGTGTGGGAGGGATGCTGGAACGGAAGGTTACCAAGTGCCCCGTAATGCTAGATCCAAGAGTTATGGGAAAGAACCAGCTGAAAGAACAGAATCCAATGAGCAGAAGCGGTGGAAACAAATTTCAGATGAAAGTAAAATGAAGTGAAACATTTCCTTTTCTCACATGTAAGCTTATCAGCAGATAGACCTTGTTAACTCTTTACTTTTGCATAAGAGCTGTGTTTGTGGTTTTTTTTTTTTCCTTACCAAGCCAGAGTTACAGTTCAGTAAGGCAGGAATAGCATGGCAACTGCATG
>NW_009644818.1:0-1057 GCF_000690535.1 Cariama cristata | reverse complement strand
CTGTACTTTACTGATAGTTATACACTGGGAGGAATGGATGACCAGGCCCTTTGAATTAGGTCCCTGTTTAGGTTTGGAAACATGCTTCCGGTCTGTATTGTTGAGATGAACAAAAGTGAAGAGAAGATGTTGCTGTTTCTCCCATTCTTATTAATGGGGAGATGTCCCCCATTCTGACAGCCTGCCGAAGTGCTGCAAAGAATAAACAATGACCTATGATAAATGCTTCTTTCAAAATAAAGACTTTTTTTTTTCCAAACTCTTTAATACCTTCCTAATCTGAAGTACATTTTTTTTCCTCTATAATCACTATATTAAAATTTAATATCAAATATTAATGTAATATACTTAATGACAACCTGCATATTATTCTGAACATAGCTGCCCTGCAAAAGAGCTCTCTGAGCTTGAACAGGAGAGTATTTAACTCTTACCAGGCACTCAGTGGGTAGTAAAGGCACCTGGTGTTAGTTGCTACCACACAGAGCAAACTTCAGTGCTGGGAATTGTGTTGGCAGGTTGCAAGCAAGGAACATATCCTCTTCATTTGTCTGCTGGGATCACTTCTGTTTTAGGAAATGTTTCTTCTGAGCCCATTAAAGTAGGGAAATTTAGACCACAAGATGGAAGGAGAGGGTGAAACCGTTATGAAGGGAAGGCTGTTATTTAGCTGTATGTTTAAATTGTGGCAGGGTGGAGGATGAACAAGTGAAGAGGGTTAGACCATTCCAAGAAAGAGATAACTGGAGAAACAGGAAAGGAAACTTGTTGTCTCGGCCCACACAGCAGCATGGTTGTTAACTGTCTTTTTAGCCCAACTGCCTCCCGTGTGTGTCCCCATGTATGTGAGAGTGTGGATGCTGTATGCAGCACTCAGCGAAGTACCAAAAAGCACTTTGCCAGCTTTCTTTTTGTGTGCTGCATCTCCCTGCTCTTTTCCAGAGAGTAGGTATTCAACATCTTGTGCTTTGCTCTTCCTGGACACCGTACAGCCCCTGCACAGAAAGCTCCTGACCTCAGCTCTGTTCAATACAAGGACCAAAGTGCTTCCTTCACC
>NW_009644817.1:0-1057 GCF_000690535.1 Cariama cristata | reverse complement strand
CTTTGCTGGAGTCTGGCCAAGGCCTCGCTGCCCAGAGGCATTTCCTGGGCTTTGTTGGACTCTTGGTGTTGCCCTGCTGCCCTCCAGAGTGCCATGGGGCCTTTTGTGGGCTTTGCCAGAGCTTGCAAGGGGCCCTGCTGCTGTCCACAGTGCCCTAGGGACTTTTACAGTCTCTGCTGACACTCGGGTGGGGGCCTGCTCCTATCTAGGCTGCCCTGGGCTTTCGTTGAGATTTCTGTTGCCTGGGCAAGGTCCTTCTGCCCTCCAGAGCTTCCCTATGGCCTTTAACTTGCTTTGCTGGAGCCTGGGCTAGACCCTGTGGCCATCCCGAGTTCCCTGGGGCCTTCGCTGGGTTTTCCCCAAGCTCACATGGGCCCTGCTGCCCTTTGGAGTGCCCCGGGGCCCTAGTATTGCTTCGTAAGTTTCTTGTTTTTTCAGTCCTATGCTCCAGAGACACCCAGAACCTTCATCAGACTTTCCCAGTGCAGATAAGGACCTCTACTGCCTTCCAAGGTACCCCTTTGCTGGCCTTTATCAATGCCAGAGCAGGACCCTGCTCCTCTCCAGAGTCCCCCATGACCTTCACCGGTCTTTGCCAATGCCCACAAATGGCCCTGCTGCTCTCCAAGGGGCCTTTGCTGGTCTTTGCCAGCGCCCGGGCACAGCCCCACTGACTTCCAGAGTACCCTGGTCCCCCCTCATTAAGCTTTACCATACTCCTGGTTTTGCCCTGCTGCACTCCAGAGTGCCCCAGGGTCTGGCTGGATATGCCAGGACTTGTAAGGGACCCTGATGCCCTCCAGAGTGCCCCAGGACCTTCAGCAGGCTTGACTGAGGACCAGCAGGGCATTGCTGAGGGATAGCCCCAGTTCCTTCACCAGGCTTTGCCAAAGCCTGCAGTGGTCCCTGCTTCTCTCCTGAGTGCCCCAGGGCCTTTTTCAAGTTTTGCTGACACCTGAGCACAGCCCTGTTGTCCTCTCAAGAGCCTTGGTACCTTCACTGGGCTTTGCTGACAGAATAGAGTAGAGGAGTTCCAGTTGGAAGGGACCTACAATGA